>NW_024609839.1:19302300-19457619 GCF_016920785.2 Ixodes scapularis
CTTCTATCCCGCCTGCTCACCTCCCCCTCTCTTCGGGTCGCGGTAGCAACGGCGCTTTGCTTCACAGCGTGGTGCGGAGGTCCGAAAGAAAGTCGAGTCGCAGGACACCGCAAAATTTGACTCACTGCACTGGCGCGGATCGCGCGGGAACTTCAAATTCGGTATTTGGAAATTGTTTTTTTTTAATTCACAAATGCTGAATTCCCAAGTTTTGAATTTTGAGGGTAATGTCCCGGCATCATTTTCAATGGTTTCGGATAATAAAATAAATTACGATTTTGATGTGTCAGTGCCCCTTTAAAGCGCGCGCAAACAATCTATATAAAAAAAGAGAGAACTGCCTTTGGTTTATCGTAATATCAGGACGTTCAATTTTGTTCAGCATCTCCCGTTTTGAGCTGTCTCTACCTATCGAGGAAGGCACTTACTAAAACTGTCTAATGCTAGAACGACAAAACCACACACGCATGCACATTTATATATTGAACATATGATAAATTCTTAAAACAGTCGGTAGTGTAGCGCGCGACCACACACGCTCGGAGTTGGTAATAACGTAATCTCGCAAAGGTACGCCGGCGGCACTACCGATTTTAGCCGTCCCAGTGTTACCTCATTTGGCCACGGTGACGCTCTCTGGATGGCGATTGCCCCGACTTCGTTGCTGCGCGTCGTGGCGTACTCCGAGTTTAGTTTCGCATCGCGACTTGCGACCTTTTTTACCTTTTCGGCGAAGATCCAACGATCAAGCAAGGAGCAAGCTGACATACTTGCAGTCATTATGATCCCATTAAAAAAAACCAGGAAGCAGACTCAAGATAAATAATCGTTCCTCTAGAGAGCTGTTTTGAGTGACTGAAGTGACGTGTGCTCATTTTACCTTGGTCCTCAGGAAACATACCTGCAATGGCTGTAACGTTTATCTTTGTGAATTTTTCTTATCATTCCTAAAAAGAAACTGCTGTCAGAAGATCTCACAACCTAATTAGACGTTTTACCCGTAATAGTCTTAAATCATATTAAACACTTTTCAGAATCGAAAAAAGAAAGATGCACGAAGTTTATAAATAACTTTCTTTCGCAGTTCCACACGCAAGACTGTGAACACTGTAAGAACCCTAGAAACACAGTGGGCATGCATGCAAACAAATGTGGCCATGAAGGAGAAAAATATTGAAGGTTAAAAAGCCTGGCAATTCGATCGAATAAATGGCCCGACCGTTACCACTTCATTAAAAGGGAAGAAAATGTTAAAAGCTTGCAAGTACGAAGCCCGGTTCTTCGGCAGGAACTTCGGGGTTGCCTTGTAGCTGACTCTTCTTCGCCCACCTGACAGAAGCTCTTTATTAGCTGTACGGTCTACATATCTTGAAAAGATAGCCTCTGGAAGGTACCATCTAGAAGGCTTGTGCGTAGCGTATGGCGCTTGTTTTCCTCGCTTTCTTTGGCGACGCACACGCGCCTGCCCGGCTGTGGAGCAGCACACGCTGGGCTGTTGCTTGGAACGCCTTCATGTCCGCTTTGCTTAGGGTGATGACATCGGACCATTTGGTTCCTGGTGTTTTTGCAGGCAGGCAGCCCGGGGGGGGGGGGGGGGGGGGGGGGGCTCAATGGCTCCCCCCTCCCCCCCCCCCCCCCCCCCCGAAATCTTCCTTTTTGCAGGGACCTCCTCTCTTTCCTCCGCTGACCTAATTTTGGTGATCAGCTTGTTTCCAGTCCCCTCGTCGCCGTGTTGAAGACGATTATGGTGTCCGAGGAATGTTTTTTTTCATGCAAGCTGCCTGTACTTTGACCGGTGTCGTACGCAGTTGCTCGTCGCCAGCTGATGCTCGTTTTTGTCGATTGAATATGTTCTTCACCTTTACATAGAACAGAAATAGACGCCACATGGATAACCTTTTCTCGTAGGGTAAGTATATTTTTTTTAAATTATGTCTTGAGAAGACTGTTAGAACCGCAAAGACACGGGTCGAAATAGAGCAAACGTGTCGCGCGGGCAGCTACGCGATCATGCTAAAGGCGTAAACGGCAGTCCGTTCTGCAATCGGCGAAGCGGAGAAAGCGCTCAGTCCGGTTTTCGGTAACTGCTCCCAAACATTCAGAAAACGTCGTTCGATCAAGATATGTTCGCAGAGGAAGCTCCCTGCTCTGCGAAGTGCGCAGCAGCGCACTTCGCAGTGAGAGTGTTAAAGGAGCCTTGCAAGGACTTTTTTAGTGGTTTTTCATTTGCACCGAACCTTAGCGCACTGAACGTAGTAACTTAATGAAACTTTTCTTTTCTCGAATTTCGCTTTATTTTAAAAGTTATAGGCAAATTAAAATGACAAAAACAAGCAAAAAAAAAAAAAAAAACGACCTCCTTTATGACGTTCTTGGTTGCGTGAGTGGCCATGAACTAGAGGAGGGGTAGCGAGCTCAGCGAGTGCTCAAAGGCTTCCGCACTCTGTGTCGACGGCTCGAGAGGGCGCCACTGAAGCATGTTCTGGATAGGCTGTATGAAGCGGGAAGCCAGGGCGGCTCGCATTGCATTTGCTGCGGAATTAAACACTAATTCGGCATGACACTTTGTTGGCCACAAACGACAGCAAACACAGACATGTACAAATTACTCAAAAAAGCTAGTTAAGTTAAGTTACTGAGTAGGGACGCCAAACGTAATTTGAGTAGAGTAGAAATTACGCATTTGTAATAGTAATTGAGTAAACTACTAACTACTGTAAAAAGTAGTGAGTTACTTTGAAGTTACTTTCGAAGTTTCTTTTTGTATTTTTGTGGTAGCCTGATACGCCTGACAAGAAAATCGTTTTCAACAAAGAGGAGGTTTTTTCCGGCGTAGAAGGTCGGAAGGACGCGAAGGATAAGTGAACAAGCATCGTCGCTCGTACAGTTGTAGCTTGAAGCGGGAAGGCGCTCCCATGAACGGATTATCCGTGTCTGCGTTTGTGGGCAGGGGAGTCCGGCTTTGGCAAGGGAGTATGCGCTGTCGACGAGGCGACCATGGTAACAGGCTCCAAGCTGCGAGGTCATTCCAGTGGCCCCTACCCGTGGAACCCCAAACCGCTTGAGTCAGAGCTCACTAAAGGCAGACAACATGAAAACAACAACAACCTTCGGAGTGTCCCCGACTTTCACGGTTGCAGTTGGAGGCGCGGCGCTTACGTGCATTACCGGATTAGGTCAATACCCGACCAAGGCTGTTCCTGCGTTCGTGCGCGCCAGTGTTATGTTTTGGCTACTTGTCGCCACCTTGGCCCAAGGACGCCTGTGGGAACGGGATGTGGGGAGGCCCTTTGCTCGTCACTTCATCTGCAGGCGTCTTATTTATTTCTGCGGTCAAACGTTCTGTGGTGAGCAAAATAAGCACTAGATTTTGAAAGTAGTCAGTAATTTGAGTCCAAGTTACCTAAAAAATGTAGTTAAGTTAAGCCACTAATTACCCAAATAAAGTTGTAATTGAAAGTTACCAAGTTACTCGGAAAAGTACTTAAACTACAGTAGTTTGAGTAGAGTAATTGAACTACGTCCAAGTCTGAGCAAACAAGGGGTAAGGATCAGTTCAGAACGGGAGCCACTTCGCGCTGCCATACCTCCAAAGGGCCAAACCGCAAGCCAAAGCTGGTCGCCGAAGGCCTTCGGAACTCGGAACGCTCGGAACCGGTTGAATCTTTGACTGCAGCGCCGCCGCGCACATCCGGGACCTTTCTACGCTCGCCGTTCGTCGGTGCCTGATCCCACTACACCTTCCTAGTATGCGCCGCTTTTCCACCGCTTGGTGGCGGATATGTCAACGGGTCATTTCTTGTTTCCATACTTTATAAACTGCATTTTTTTTTTCTTATCTAAAATACTGAACATGAACAGAAACTACTTTCATAAATAATCGAAACGGCTCTCGCCACTTATATTTTGTATTTTGACTAAAAAGTTTCTAACGGCTCCGACCAGTAGAAAGGCCAGGACTTAAAACATCACGATGTCGTCACATAATGCGCGCTTTCGGCACCGCAGGTCGCCCCGTAGGTGGAGGAGGTTTCCGCGTCGTCCTGTTAAAATATGACGCACTGATATTTAGTTACTTTCACCGCGCCCGCTGGCTTGCCCCAACCCCAAGCGACGTGGAAACCGCAAAAAAGGTAGACGCGTAAATATGATTGCAGGGCCCCCCTTAAAAAACTGATCTCACTCGTCATCGCATAAAATCTAAAGACACCGCCGTTCTCCAAGATTCAAAAATCACTCTCTCCCAGCGGCGTAGATTTTCCATTTTTCCGGGGGGGGGGGGGGGGGGGTGGGCAGGCTGAAAAGTTCTCCGGGAAGGGGGGGGGGGGGGGGGGGGAGGGGTTGGTTTTCCGCGCAATTTTTTTTACACCGGCAACTATCAGTAGTTTATTTTTAGGGGTACAATTTAGAGCGTATGTATATCGCCGTATGTCCGTCACTGCGTGCGTTATTTTGTTTACATGCCACTACTAGAAGCTCGTTATATGGCACGTAAACAGCGTCTCGGTAGGGATCATAACCCGGGGGAAAATGGGGGGGTTGTGCCCCCCTCCCCCAGGATGTCAACAGGAAGGGGGGGGGGGGGCACGAGCCCCGATGCCCCCCGTAGTCTACGCCTATGCTCTCACCCCTCTTCGTTCACAATGTTACTATAGTTGCACTTGTCAATCTTATCTTACTCCCCATACACAGTAGTGAACAAAAAGATATGATATTTTGTTTCTTTTACAGAAGTATTGCTCGACGTCTAATGAATAGCCAATTATATTTTGTTTTGATATGGTACACCATAATGCAACCTTTTTAGCCACCAGGGGTCGGGTTTCAACCCCTGGTGGCTAAAAAACGGCTGAACAACCGACCCCTTGTGTCAACATTGACAATTTCCTGAATTCCGAATGCACCGTGGGTGCCAACCGGTGATCGATGCAAAGGGTTTCCCTACAAAGTACTGATCAGCTTAGGTTTATACCGAGACATAATGTTTTACGCGGTGTCCAATTTTGTCACAACAGCCAGATTATTGACGACGTCCTCTTGCACTGCTGTTACCAGGTTTTCAATAAATATCGATTACAAAAAATTGATTCATATTTAAGTAAGCATCGGTTTCTACTCTATAAATACGTTAATGTAGTGTTCCATTACAGTTTTTATATCTGCAGTGCGAAAAAAAAAGAAAGACCTCCGCCCCCTCCCCCCCCTTCCCCCTCCCCCCGCCAAAACAATATCCTGGCTATGTGCCTACGCTTTTGTTTCTGTTTTGTTCCCGAGCGCGAGCACGAGTTGTTAAGTCAGTCGGAAAAAAATCTACAAAAGTACGAAGTCGTCCGTAATAAACACATTAATTTAAAAAAATAAAGTGTACTCGTCGATCGCGTTGGGTAGAGGAAAAACAAACGCTGAGCGCGTCTAGCGCCCGCGTTCAGACAGCAAACATAGCTTAGAGCGGGCAGAAGCGGAAGCAAGGCAGGCCACCAAAAACGTTTCTCCTGCTTGCCGATAAATGGCGCCCAACATTTGCCGAAAAGGCCCATTGCTGCATTGAAACTCGAGCCGTAAGTTACGTGCATAATTGCGTTCTGATCTGAGGTTAGTAGGTCATTTTTAAATCTGCCTCACCGATACACCACGTCAGCGGCGGCGGTGGCGGTGCAAGACGCTGGTATAAAATCGAATAGCGCTGCATCATTCGTAGCTTTCACAGCGCAAGACAAAAGAACCAGGAGAACCGTTTCTGTTAACATGCAGCATGTTGAAGCTGCGAATGACACTGCGTTATTTGGTATACCAGATGCGATGCATGTCTCGTTCGAATCGCAGCGCTATTCGATTCGGTCCGCACACCCCTAGAATGATCTGCTAAAAATTGAGAGCCAATCAGCAAATGGAGCATACACGGATACCAAACTAACCCATTGATTGGCGCAACAGGTCACGTGGCCCTTTTCGGCGGCACTCCGACATCTCGATTTCTATTACCCGAGGCATCGGCGAACACATTGCGGGGGACAGCACTTCGACTGACGAAGTCTGCAGGAACAGTTGGTATCTCGCACGTCCGCACAAACTCCGAAATGACGTCGCGGAGCGTCCACAAACAAGTCGTGACGACCACGACGACGACGACGTCGTCCCAGTACGTTTCGCAGCAAGACCGCGCGGACAGCCCGGCGAACCCGGGTTCGCCTCGGACATCTCGCTCGTCGGACACCAACGCCGGCGGGAGCCGGGAACGCTCGAGCTCGCCGCTCTCGGCGTCCAGGGTTGCGAGAATTCAGGAGAAGAACGAGCTGGCCCACTTGAACGACCGGCTGGCTGCGTACATCGACCGCGTTCGTCACCTAGAGTCCGAAAACAGCAAGCTGACCAAACAGATGACGATCCAGGAGACCCAAACACGGGAAGTCGCCAGCGTTAAAATCCTGTACGAGCGTAAGCTTGCCGACGCACGCCGCACCGTCGACCTGACCGCAAACGAGAAGGCCAAACTGCAGCTCGACGCCAAGAAGTGGCAGACAGAGGCCGAGACCCTGCGAACGAAGTAAGTAGCCAGCCCATATTTCTTTTTCTTGAGGCAATTTCTAAACCCTGCGACTTCGGCGAGCGGCTGTGGCTCGCGGTCTTTCGTTGTCTGGCTTCTAGGCGTCCGTCGCTCGAGCTGTCTTTTCGAAGCGGGGCGGTTTGTGTGACCGCCAAATCTTTAACCGGCTTCGTGAGCCTTGGAGGCAGAGTCATGATAAGCTAGCTATTTAAAGCTAGACATGATAAAACTTTAAAGCAACTAGAGAAAAAAAAAAGAGCGGGGCATAAACGATTTGTCACAACTTGCCGGGTTCTCCCCCCGCCCCCCTCCCCCTTTTCTTTTTTTTTTTTGGTTCATCGCGGGTTCTGTGTAATTGCTTCTTCGAAGCCGCTTTTGAGCCGAGTACAAATGCTGTGATGACCTGACAGCTTTTACCTTGGAAAGAATCCGTTGTAGCCCACACACCTCGGGTAGTGTCAGTTACAAACGGAATGAATGGAAGCGTAACAGCTCCACTTAAAAGTGCAGGTTTCATTGATGATTCAGTCGGCCGGCTGTTGAATGACGGTTTTGCCGACCTTGACTGATAGGTGGCGGTGGTTCGACCGGATATGGCGTCAGTGTCATTTCCGCCACGCCTCTTTTCAGCGTAGCACGTTCCGTTTTCTTTTCTTGTGTGTTTGTCTACGTTTCGCAATGCGCGCAAGGAACATAAGAGTGGCAGCTCTAGGTTTATTTCTACATTTTTATTTATTTCCATCCTTACGTAGCAGCCACGCTTGCGAAATGGCTAGACTGGCTAGCAGTTTTGAGATGAACTTCTCCGGAGCAATGTCCGTGTGAAGTGGGTGGAATTCCCACTTGTCGGAAAACTCATAGTACAGTCCGGAGCAAAAGTTTGCGGGGCACGGGAGCGCGTGCCGAAATGCATTGCCGCGCCGTGAGACGGTGCTCCGCCGCATTAAAAAGCCGCGCTTTGCGCATGCGCGCCCTTCGTGATCGCAGTCATGTCTCTTTCGCTCGTTTCTGTCCGACTCACTCCTGATAACCTGAGTCGGCGCCAGGGGCGCAAGTTGATGTTTCGCTGGCTGTCATGCCTCGCGTCCTCTTCAGCTGCCTCAGCAGCCGCGCTGGGTGACTGAGCGCCTGGTTACCCCCCTCCCCCTCTTCCCCCTACGCGACTTCCATGACAAAGCGCGGTGGCTGAGGCGGCTGAAGCAGACACACAGCATGACAACCAGCGAAGCGCTAACTCGCGCCCCTGGCGCCGACTCAGGTTATCAGGAGTGAGTCGGACAGAAACGAGCGAAAGAGACATGATTGCGAGCACGAAAGACGCGCATGCGCAAAGCACGTCTCCTTAATGCGGCGGCGCGCCGTCGGACGGCGCGGCGATGCATTTCGGCACGCGCTCCGGTGCCCCGCAAACTTTTGCTCCCGACTGTACATGACACATTGCATACTGCATACAGAAGAGTACTAAAAGAAGCTATTATCTGGACTTGTGTAAGGTCCGCATCGGCACTTCTCTTTGTGCTATATATCACAAGGCATTCCTTTTGTTAGCAGTTAGCGATAAGTTATCTGCGTGGGTAAGGTTATTACTACACTGGCCGTGAAGTGGTTCTGGTGTCTTCGATCGTCTGCTCGGCCTACGAGTCTGCCAGCCTCTTTCGTAACCAAGTAAAACAAATTCAAAACCTGTTGCTCGATCTATGGAAACCAGTTTTGGGAGGTTCCAACAATAATTATTTGTCCTTTTTTTATTGAGTTTCTGACCTTTGTTTTACTCTTGCTCTGACGTTTCGAACACCTGCGCTCTACCAGCTTACAAACGGGGTTGTTGATTCCTTGCCATTGCATCTGCCCCTAACAAAGACAGATGTGGCAAATGCAGTAAACGGCTGATGTTTCAATGGTCTTTCAGAATTCATTTGTAGTGTTCCAGTTCTGTTTGTAATGAAGCATATAAGTGTACTCGTACTAGGCTCTCCAATTAACATTGTGATTTCACCCAAAAAGTTTTGTCGTGCACAACATTACAATAGTGAATTATTACCCAAAATAAAAAAAAAACAATTATGAGGGATATTGGACAGCCCCCTCCCAACGTTTTTATCCTCTCGTATATTTACCTCATCTTCCTTGGTGTGCTTGCACTGGTTATTGCTACAGCTTTCATTGGACAACTTCAGGGTGTCTAGTGACCGGGAATTGTCGGGGAAATTTTAGTTACTAGGAAAAATCGGGGAATTGTCAGGGATATTGTAAAAACGCGAGCCCAGTCAGAGAAAATGTGCCGGAAATGCCATCGAGTGTCTTGAGCATAGACTTGAGGACTTGGGGGAAGAAAAAGAGGCAATGGATTCTGCTTGGAGCGGAGCGCGGGCTCTGCTCACCCCCTGTAGAGTGCTACCCGATGCAAAGGGAACAGCTGACAAATCGAGTCCAAGGCTTGGATTGAACTGAGGGCACGAATCTAGGCTAGATCCAGTTAGAGCTACTAGATTTAGTAACAAAAGGGAAAGCCGCGGACTCCAATTCAATCTAAGCCGAAAGTATGGAAAAGTGTGCATCTGGCGGCTATGCCGTCATGCTGCCGTTCGGTTATTTATGTGTGTTGTTAAGCGTCGTGCTTTCATCGTGTTTCCGGAAGTGGCCCCTTCACTGACGATGTCGGCGGCAAGAAAGTGCTCGTTTAATCTGGACTTTACGAGCCCAAATATTTCGGAATATGCAAGTTGGGTGAAGCCCATGCAAAATGATCCTCAGTGTTCAATGCTCAATGCCTTGTGTTGTAATTATCTTTTATATTTACCCGCCTCTACATTGGTCAGGGAATTTCGCCTGAAATTGTCAGGGAAAATCTGGAGAAGTCGGGGAATTTCAAAATATAATTTGCTAGACACCCTGACAACTTTCTTTATAATTGAAGTGTAACGGCAGGTGTAACTGTAGACGCACTTCTTGCAGTCGGGGCTCGCTGATGACTTGCATTTTATTGGGTTTACATAATACACTTTCAGTTTTTTTTCTTTTTAAAATGAGCCCTATTGATCTGAAGCGAAACTGAGACAAACACGGTTGAGTGCTTATTGGACTAGCTTTGAGTTGTGTACTGTGGTCACCTATCCATCGGTTTTTATCGCATAAGATGACCTATTTCAGATTAATACTTTTTGGAAGTGATGCCCGCTATCCAGAGCCATCTTTAACCGTGTGTTTGAGAAAATGCCGACAATCCTGCGAGCAGCCACTTCTCGATGTCGGAGTAGGTCTGGTCACGCAAACACTTTCAAGCCTTCAGTCTAGTTATACGCAGTTGATTGCCACTCAAGGCCCGTTCACACACTTGCGCTTGACTTGGACCGACTGAGACAAGGCCGAGTTTTAATTAAGCCTCTTGAAACGGCTTACGACCGGATGCGCAGCAATGCAGCCGATCGTGAGCCGTCGGAAAAGGCTTGAAAACCGGTCTTGTCGGACTCAAGCGCAAGTGTGTGAACGGGCCTTCACACATAAATGTGCAAAGCAGCCTTTTGCCTAACATCGTTCAATGACGTGCATTTGCTTGCAACTTTTTAACCCCGTCAGACTCGCCAAACGAGAACGCGAGTGGTCCGCAGCTCAGCAACAGGTCACATTGCTCGAATCTCAAAACGTCGACCTCCAGGGACGTCTGAATCAGGCCCTTCCACAACTCAAGGTAAGGAAAGCGGCCAAACGCTTGTTTTTACGTTAACCGTCGTTTGTCTGCGTGGTCGGCTTGCTGAGTTTTCTGACGGCTTACTTTTCGTTGTGGTGGGAGGTAACTGGCGCTACGTCTACCAAACTTCTGGGCTGGCCTTGGTTTGAGTTAACATTTTGGAGCGAGAGCCTTGCGTGGAAACCCTGCACGGACCTTAGTCGCTCGTGTTGGCATTGGTCACACGGTAGCATCGTTGTGGTAGAAAATGTCTGGGCAGAGTGCAGCTGTTGATTTGATGCAGTAGTGTGGAGTGGAGGAAGTAAATGGTGTAACACCGTACCCCTCCTCAATGAGTGGAAGGAGTGATTACTCTGGTAACATCCCCCTCCCTCAACAGGGAGTAGAGCAGTAAGTAGTGTAGTAACATCCCCACTTCACTATCACCTCTACTGTGTAAGAGTGGGGCTGCTCATTGAGGTAGGAACTGTGTATTAGTGCTATTGCACGCTCGTTGCCTTGAACAAAGCATCTAAACCAAGCTATCTTTTTTATGGTCTTAGTTTTCAAGCGTAAGCTATGTGAGAGTATGTGCATGGATGTATATATTCCTCTTTCTGGAATCTTCTTTGCAAATTACAAAGCTCTGTGTAGAAAAATTTTCAGTTTTCTAGACTCCGGGTTGTGCAGAAATAGATATTGTACATTTCAAGAAAGGCCAAGTCTAACTGCAACTTTTAAATGAAAGAGTACAGTTGCTGACCAGGTGGCAACGGCAGCACTCGTCTTGGTTGGTGACCACAGTCTGTGCCATATCCCGGCCCTCGGTCCAGAACGGATGCAAAGCCCTTTAATTTTGTTTTGTTGGTCCACTTTTTAGGATGCGGAGGCAGAGCGGGACGCGATGGCGAAGGAGCTTGAGAAGCTCCGCAAAGAGCTGGAGGCGGAGATTCTGCGGAACGTCGAGCTGCGGAACAGGGCCAAGACTCTCTCCAAAGACCTGGATTTCCGGAAGTCCCTCTACGAGAAGGTGAGCATCAGAATGAAACGTCGCAGAGTAAGCGTGGTTCCCTAGGACCTTTCTAGAATTTCCGGACAATGGGGAGCATGTGGAAGGAGGACCCGCAAAAGATCTTGAAATTTCTTTGCATGTGAATTTAGAAACTTCAGTCTGATCGGCAACTGTGTGAATTCAGTGGGCAAAGTATGCAAAAGACTGTGTTTTCAAAAGCGTTCTGCTTTCTAATGTTAGTGATGTGATGCCATAAAATCCTGTGAAGATACCCTCCTTCCGACGGGTAGCCCATTCGATTTTTCTAGCTAAATATTCATAGTGGAAAAACTCCAACGACCGCACGCGGATCGCGCGGTCGATGCGATTTCCGTTGACAAGAATCTCATCAACTGCGCGATCCGTGGGATTGGTACGCGTGGCAAGCGCATTTGTAGTGCGTTTCTTCGTTTTTTGTCTGCAATATGCAGAGATAAACACAAAGACAAGTGTTCATCACGACACCGGTTTCCGTGACTGGCAAGTCTGGAGCAGACTACAGCACGGTCATTGCAGTATGAAACTCAAATCTGCTGCATCCACAATCTACGGCAGTGGTTCTCAAATGGGGGTCCGCGGACCCTTTGGGGTCCGCGAAGCCCTGCCTCCTGGCGATAAAAGTTGTCTTTTTTCAGATTAAGAATAAAGCTTCCATTTCTTGGGTGTGTTTTCTCGTGTATACGTCAATAAGAGAAATCCACTTCACACTAGCCCTTAGTTACATCCATTTATTAAATCACTATCATAATTAATCAATAACTTTTCCTTCCCCTCACCGCGAATGGGGTCCTCCATCATATCCGCCGATCCACAAGGGGTCCGCGAAACACCAGTGGTTGAGAACCACTGATCTACGGTATCCTTTCCCGTGACAGAAAGTTTGTAGCGAATCCTCGCGTTTTCATTGCATCGTGAAACGCAAACTTGCCACATCCGTGATTCGTGGTGACGCTTTCCGTGTAGCATGTTTTATAGTCCTGGTGTTCGTCGCCTAACTTGATAAAATTGCTGTGGCATCCCCAAGATAGCCCACCCCATCTTTCCAGAAGTTGTCTCTATTTTGGGTGAACGTCCACAAGGAATTTTTTGCTATTTGATGTATCGGCCAGAGTGGTTCACAAATTAATCGAAGAATGCCTTAATTAAACGGGCGATAGAACAATGCGTTCCATCGGCCGTTCATTCGTACCCAGCTTTTATGCGCTCAGTGTGCTGGATCACGGAGCGCATACTAGTTCAGTGAAAACACTATCATCGTACCGTGGTACAATTTCGGTTTTGCCCGTGAGTCAAAATTCGTATCAACATAAATATTAACAAAAACAATTTTCTTTTACAATCTTTTTTGAGACATGTCCGTCCAAACCAGGTAGAAAAGAAAATTGCCTATGTTTAGTGTCCCTTCAAAAACGTACTCCGGCAATTTTTTTTTTTTTAGCTACCCTAAGTAACTATTTTTGCAATCGCTGGCCTCTACCCTTTCCGGTATGCCATTCAGTGTCGCGAAATTAAAAAAAAAAAATGACCGCATCTCCACGTGGTGAATGATATTGATTGGGATAAAGCTCTGCTGTGCGCTGATGATACTAATATTTTTTTATTGCTCATAGTTAGTGTTGAGTTGCGGGTTGCGTTTCGACTTCATTGTTACTGCTTTGTGGTCGGTGAAATGCGGGGCCAGTGATTCTTCTAGCAGATCAGCTTGGATCCGCTAGAAGCCGTGGGAACGGATCTCCACCGCTTAAGTCAACGGTCCATGTCAGAAAGAGAATATATGGTATGGAACGTAGTTATATACGCATTTGAGCATTTCACCGCAGCGCCCTCTCGTCTATAAACGTTGAGCCAATGCATGCAAAGTTTAACGCGATTATATACGCATCTGACAGCAGCGCCCTCCTGTATAGACGTTGAGCTGCTACATGCAACGTTTCATCCATGACAAACCCCAGCTCTTGTGTTACTACCACATCTCAGAGCCCCCTACTTGTCCCGCAGTCGTGGCCGAGTGGTTAATGCGATGGACTAGAAATCCATTGGGGTCTCCCCACACGGACTCAAATCCTGTCGACTGCGCAAACATTGTTTTCTTTTTATGTGAGCACAGACGCCGGCCGGACGGACGGACGGAGAAGGCTAGACCCCAAGGAGCTTCGCCCCTAATAGCTATTGTGAAATCGGCAAATAAAAATGACTCCAAAACCAAGATTCAAATATACCCTCGCTTTTCAATGCCGTGACATTAGGGGAAAGGCAGGCTTGCAGGTTGAGCGGGCAGTCTAGGAATTGACTGTGCCCAGCGTTCGTTCTGTGCTGCTGGACAAGGACTGGAGCCAACTTCCAAAGCATTCCTTTGACACCATGAAACTAATCTGTTGGGAATAGTCTACAGCCCAAAGAGCAAACCCCTGCCTTCCCCTGAGGTCACCTCTTCATTGTGGCCAGTAGACTCGCTTTGAAAGACAAGGTGAGGATGACAATTGTAAGTTCAATAGCGGAATTTTTTTTTATTTTGGCACAATATTTGGGTTACTTTTTCAGTGATCTTTTTTGGCGTGTTTAACGAATTTCCAGGCAAATCTGGCACTACGACGAAAATGCCAGAGGAAACGACATCCATGCCCCCCCCCCCCCCGCCCCCCCCCCCCCCCCTAAACCTTTCCTTGCCCTGGCGTGGGTGCCATTGCTCAATGCAGGAGCTCCAGGAGGTGCGCGTGGCCAAGCAGACGGAGACCACGGAGATCGACGGGCGGCTGAGGGAGGGCTACGAGCTGCGCCTGGCGGACACGCTGGTGAAACAGCGAGAACTGTACGAGTCGCAGATGCAGCTCGACCGGGAGAAAACGCAGAACATCTACGAGAACAAGATGCGTGACCTGCAGAGACTGCTCGAGCAGAGCTCCAGCGATAGCTCCAGCAAGATGGAGGAGATGCGAGCGTACAAGTCGCGCATCGAGGGACTCAACTCCAAGATCTCGGAGCTCGAGTCGCAGGTCAGGGACGTCTTCCTTTTTGTGCAGAATTCGTTGGGGTTAGGGTGTTAAGAATAGATTTCGCAGGCTCTATTGTGCAAACAGACCTGGGGTCACAGATTGCATCCAGCGCAAACTTCTAGCACAAAGAAATCGAAATCGCTTTGCATTGAATTCTTCTTTAAATTGAGTTAGGTAATTGGCACGACACGGTATCACTTTCCACACTATGTTTGGCGGGAAGATGGACGTCGGGTCAAATCACGACAATCGTGCGACCTCAGTTTCTCTGCTGAATTTGGAGGAGAAATATATGTTGGGTGTCGAAAATTTCTTCACATACATTTTTCGGGGAAATGGCGTGCGAGTCCTCCGCAGCAGTTGCTCAAGAATTTTTTTCGTCGAGTTTATTGAGCGCGCTACACCTCAGAGTTAGAGCCATGTAGAGTTTCTAACACAGAAACAAATTCTGTGTTGGAAACTCTGCATAGTTGTAGCTCTGAGGTGTACTGCACTCAACGATGTAGAGATGCGGAGAGCTTCATCAGCGGATGAAGCAGAGGCCGGATTCTCAAAGCGAACTTACGACGAAAAAAATGCGTACTACAAATTTGAGAGAAAATCCGTATTCTCGAAACGAAATTGTCGTAACTTTTGCGCAGGTTACGACAAAATTCTACGACAGCTCCGAAGCTGTCTTACGCCCTTTCTATGATCAAATTAACATGGCCGACAACGTCACTCAGTTGCTCGTTCGCAACGACCCAACGGACATTTCTTTTTCTGCCTGCTCTTCTTGCGCGTCCCGACTTCAAGCAGCAAGAAAAAAATGAAGAAGTACTTGAAACCGACCACGACGAACATGAACGCGGGATCCACAGACACCCGGAAAAGGCAACAAAGGCGACGATCCCACCGACCAAGCGAGCTCGGCAGAATATATAGGCCTAGCAGGCACTCCGACCCGTTCCGGCGCAGCATTTCTCAGACGGTCCTTGGCCAAGACCGTCTGCCCACGACCGGCTGGCTTGCTGAATGGAATATGCCCGCGCGGCCCTTGTGGACACTGCCGTTTGATAGCTTAACTAAATTTCAGAGGTCAACCGATTCCCCTCATCATCTCGATCACCTTGTTTTCCGAGGCAGCGGTGGCGAACGCTGTCGTCGAAAAGGGACTCCTCGATTCTATCTCCTTGTTTTGTGTTTTATAGAGCTCAAATAAACGCCGTATGGATTACCTTCGCAACACGGTTTGTACACTTCCTTATTAGTATGCCATTTTTAACTGTCGAGCTGTATATCCGTTTGTGGGAGCTACGCGATGCCGGTCCAACCTTTCTTTTCCGACTGTCATGTCAGTATCGAGTTGCAATCGTAGAAGATCGGTTCCGAAGCGCTTACCGAAACGCAATCTGAATCCGGCACTTCGATCAAACGTATTGCTGACACTCTCGTAGTTCAAACGTATTTTTTTAACGTCGGCTCGCTCCTGCAATTCCAAGGCCGCGAGAAACGCCGCGGCGGTTTGTTTTCTTCTACGTCTCTTTGCAAACGACTGGCACGGGGCTTTTACCAACGATGACAGTTGTGTTCACTTTGTAGCGATCGAGTTTGTAGCAGTCAACGAAGCGTTTAAATCGTGTTAGCGTCGATATACCACTGCACGGACACGAACCCCAGACAAGCGGTGGTGGAAAGGTCGCCCGTGTTTATGAGAATCAGCTTGAACACTACATATTTACACACAGACAGGACAGGACATACACAGAGATGTCTATCAACGAGTGGTTAGCCTGTGTTTGTTATTAACAATCCAAGTGCTCCGAACTGTGCCTAGCTCTCTAATTGGTTGTTCGTTTTGCCGAAGACGCCGTTGCCATAGCAACAGCACCGGAAGTCATCGCTTCTCCGTAAGAGGTCGTAACTTTCCTCCTCTCACTTAAGAATGCGTTTGTGAGTACAGTTCTCGCCTCATCTTACGATGATCGTAACTTTACGAACTTCGTAGCTAAGTTGTCGCAGGTAAGAGGTTTTTTATGAATCTGGCCTCAGATGAGCTGCACTCGTCCTTAACAGTTTGCGGGACAACTCCGGGGTGACGGGTTATGCTCGTCCAAAATGGTCGAGTGTCGACAGTGCGCATACATGGGAACCAGGTCCAACTAGCCCCCCCCCCCCCCCCCAATTGATCAAGATCAATGGGGGGGGGGGGGGGGAGACTAGTTGGCTGAACATCTAGACTTTGAGTTAACAAGCGCAAATGACTAAGGGAAGGGGACAGGACAGAGTGCTCACTTACAACTGTCGATATTATAGAGCGTGTTGAGAAAGACAAGGTGGAAGTGAAAAACAATAGAAAGTTAGAAATAAACTCTGAGCTGCTATTAAGACAAAATATTTAGCTTTAAAAATCGAAATAAACATTTTTTTAAAGAATATATTTTAAAAAAAGTTGTAATGGCATGGATAATGAGAGTAGCATATCCCATGTCGGCGCGCTACAGTCCATGCCAGGCGTCATGAGCATTTGATTCACTGTTGCCTTCAGGATAGACTTTCTAGCCGCACAGTGAATAAACTGCTCATGACGCCTGGCATGGACTGTAGCGCGCATTTTCTTCTTCTCCTCTGGGTGCCGACATGGGATATGGTGCTCTCGGCATCCATGTCATTACAACTAAATATTCTCTCTTAGTGGCAGCTGAGAGTTTATTTCTATCTTTCTCTTCTCCTTTTTCACTTCCACCTTGTTTTTCCCTACATGCTCTATTAAACTGACAGTTGTCAGTAAGCCCACCGTCCTGTCCCTTTCTTCTCAGTCGTTTCAGCTTGTTACTAAGTCTAGAGTTGATGCCCAACATTTTCGGTACTCAAAGACAGTTCAGGTGCGGTGCCTCGACCAAGTCTCCAACCGGTGTTTTAACAACGTCCTAACAAATGACCTTAATTTCCACGCAATGACTCGTAGAAGTTTCGTCGCCCTCCACGGTCGTGGCGGTGTCGCAGCAGTCGATTTTCAGTTCTTCAGTTCACGGAAGCTTGCCAGGGGCGGCACAGCCGCGCCATTTGGATACAATCACAATTTCCTGCGCCTGGCGGTGCCAAAAGCCAGAAATCGGCCGTGATTGTGCCGCGCTGCTCCGAAGATTACGGCGACGCTACGTTTAGCGGATGGCGAAACCTCAGTCGACAACCTTGGCTATTTCGTTGCCAGGTGCTGCAAGCCGCCACCCGATTCCTTGGTTCAGCCATATCTGTCAATCCATCCATCCGATGGATTCGGTGTATCATACATCCTAGCCATCGTACTGCTGCGTCATACATTGTACAGTCGGGGACAAAAATCCCCAGGACGCGCGAGCTGCGACTGAAACGCATTGCTCTGCCATCTGCCGCCGGACCGCCTGGTTTCCAGATCACACAAAAGCGCATGCGCGTCCTACTGAGTCTGCAAGCATGTGTGTTTTTCCGCTTTTCTGCGGCGCGGCGCCCAACTCGGAATCGGGCGCGTGGTGCCGCTTCGGAGATAGCGCTTGCGGCTGACGAGCGTCTGCTACACATTCCAAAACTGGAGATATCGCCTGCGGCATTGTGCTGCATTTCGCCGTGTCAGCGCATCTTGCTTTATAACCAGCTGGGCTTATCGCTCAGTTGAGCAGCCGTGACGCCCTGCTTCATAGTTGCCATGTCAGTAAGCGCGGTGAGCGCTATCTCCGAGGCGGTACCACGCGCCCGATTCCGAGTTAGGCGCCGCGACGCAGAAAAGCGGCAAAACACACACGCTTGCAGGCACAGGACGCGCATGCGCTTTTGTGTGATCTCGAAACCAGGCGACCCGCCGGCGGATGGCAGAGCGATGCGTTACAGTCGCAGCTCGCGCGTCCTGGGGACTTTTGTCCCCGACTGTATATGTACAGTTATATTGTACGCAGACAATGTAGCATCTAAAATTTGTTGCCGAGTCTTGCCCCTCCGGTTTTAATTACATTTTTTCTAAAATAAATTTCTTTCTCTGAGCGATTTGAGATATATTTCGCACTAAAGTTTAATGCAATTCTTTCCAACACTTGTAGTACCAACCTCATTGGTTTAAGTTGAACTCGTGTACAACTGGCCGAGATGCTTTGTTAAAATTTAATTACCTTAAAGAGCAACTGAAAATAAAGTTTTTTTGTTGTTCTTTTTCTAAGAAGTTGTGCAAAGATTTTAACGTTGAAATAATTGGCATCTTTTGCTTTTCACATTGTTCATCTTGTCACAAAGAACGGAAAACACACCTCCTTCCTTCGAAATGTTGCGATTCCGCCGCGTAATCGAGAGGTAAAAATTAAAATATCCCGCGACCTGCAGCCGTGAGCGGTGGCCATAGGAAACAGGTTGCATGACGTGAATGGGGTGTCTTTTAGAAAGATGGCAAGTTGTGCGAATACCTGCTCGATAAAAAGTCACTTTTTTTTATAAATCGTTGTTTCAACATGAATATAAATGTGTCAAAAACCTGGTATCATCGACAAATCTTTTGTTATACGAAGTTTTAGTGGCGCCATCTATCCTAGGTCCACAAAACCGTCAGCTCTATCTGCTACCGCGAACAGCCGCCAGAAGCCGGAGGGGGACAGAACCGGAAGTGGATAGCCGGACCCGGATGAAACCTTCATCCTTTCACCATATTGCTCGCGTTGCGCTGGCTGCGCCCGCTAGCACGTGGTCACGCGGTCGCGAGCGAATGAGTTATCGCTGCCCATTGATGGCTCTAAAGAGGAAGCTTCACCGGAACCCCGCGTAAACCCCATTGACGTCACAGCGCACGTGACTAGGAAGATGGTGAAGGAGTTGAGAGGTGCCGAAAACCTGAATCTTTGTCCATTTTTAAAATAAAAACTGGGACATGCAGGCAAAATCGGTTTTTCTTTACTTCAGATAGGTCAAGACACGAACTCCCAAATGATTTAAGCAAAGCATTGAAACTGTTGCAGAGCTCCTTTAAGTAAAATTATAACATGCCTGTGAAAAAAAAATTTTTTGCGGAAATAATTTTTTTAATGCAGTATCGACGGTGTGAGATGCGATTTAGTTGGTAGTCACCTTGTTTCCACTCGTTTGTTCTCGGCATTTCGAGCGTCTGGAGAAGTGGATCGGCTTGACCATCACGTTAAGGTGGAGAGAGTGAATGACCATTTCATGATGTCGTGGTTTTTGCACGCTGTTGTGACCGAGAAGCTCCCCAGGCCAGGGCAGGAATCGCAGGACGACTCCTGGTAGGAAGATTGGGAAGAGACCGTGACTTGAGTCTTCCGCCGCAGAACCTGTCCCTGACGGCCCGTGTGCGAGACCTGGAGTGTCTGCTGGACCAGGAGCGGGAGTGGCACGGCCGGGCCCTGATGGCCAAGGAGGAAGAGGTCTCCCGGTTGCGGGCGGAGATCGAGGACCAGCTGCGGGAGTACCAGAACCTGCTGGACATCAAGGTGGCTCTGGACCTCGAGACTGCCGCGTACCGCAAGCTCCTGGAGGGCGAAGAGTCCCGGCTGCACATTACGCCCAGTGAGTCCGTAGAGTTTATGTGAGAATCTCGGGGTGGGGGTTCGCGATGGGAGCAGAACGCGGCGAATTGCGTAAGCGGTGGAGTAAGTAATCCCGAGTGAAATGAGAAAAAAAAGCTACAGAAGGGCGGAAAATGAGAGCAGACAATAGGTTGGCCGGGTTTTTGCTAGTACAATCGTTAGGGCGCTTGTAAACTTTTTGTTGTATAGAATGTCATACGTCTGTGTTTTTCTTTGTGCAAGTACGAAACAAACCTGCAGTAGGTGCAGACCTTGCAACTGATGCTTTTTTGCTTCTTTGTCTGAAAGCGTTGCCAGTGATCTGGGCCCTTGGGGAACAGCCATTCCAAACCGGCCCAAATGCATGCGACGTTTCCCCGTGGAAAATTATATTAACTCTTAAAAATGATCTAGAGGAAAGGGTTCCATGCATTTCGGCCACTTTGGAATGTGGTGGTCCCGATAAGGCCACGTTGCTGGTGTCGCTTTGTTACACAGAAAGAACTTCAAAATGAGCAGGGAAACCTCGCCCGTCGTGGTTCTCTTTACGCAATGCGTAAAAATGATGTTGGCGACCCTTTGGGAGCAACTCCGACTCGTCGCAGCGAAAGAAACTCGCCTCACCTATCGCCCTATTTTTTTTCCTACTTTTTAATCGCCCTTGCGGAGACTCTTTCCAGGCACCGCACCACCACCACCCAGAAGACAAGGCTTGCACATTACGTTGTCTGCTCTTTTCACGTAGGATCCCGGCACGGGATTGTAGGCGCACACGTGCGATCGCCGGTTTTCCTTTTTTTTTTTCTTAGAATCAAAAGTGCTGCCGTCAAAACTGCTAGTGTAGGGGGCACATATTTGGGAACGCAACGTGAACTGTAAAACGCAAAGACCACTAGCGTCCGTAAAAAGTAAACTGCGAAAAAGCAGCATTGTCGTGGTGGTTCTGACGACATTGCTCAGCGCGCATTAACGGCGCAAAACCAAACTCCATACAAAGGACGCTGCCTTTCATTTTTTTTGCGCCTCCTTTCTTGTGCGCAATGAGACTCCTCGCTTTTATGCCCCTCCCCTTTCGTGCGAAGGGACGGATTTTGTCAGACTCGCTCGTCGTGTAGCGCAGTCAAGGGCGGGCAATGGAGGCGAGCGACGCGTTAACCGTGCCGCACACACGCGATTCACCGTGCGAGATGCGAACGATATTTTGTCCCTCTCAGGCGCATCTACCAGCGGGGCTGAGATGTACACCAGTCCGCTGCTCCGAGGCGCCAAGCGCAGGCTGACCTTCTCCCACCGGGAGGAGCAGTCAAACTTCGACGTCCAGGTCTCCGCATCCGCCAAGGGGGACCTGGAGATCTCGGACCACTGCCCAGACGGAAAATACGTCATCGTAAAGAACAAGGGCACGAAGGTTGGTAAACGTCGCCCACTTCTGCCATCTAAAGCCTATAGACGTCTCCTGGGTAAGGCCGTGGTGCCGAATTTTCGACGTCTTCTGAAGGGCAAACGCGGGGGCATAGGGTGGACCCAAGTGCTGCGACGGCGTTTAGCCGACGGTCAAGTTCTAGTCGATTAAAGACAAGTCTTCGTCAGACGCTGATATGGCACTTGATCAGTCAATGCCCCGTGTTGCCTCTTTAGGCGGCGTTTAGAATTCATAACTGCAGCCTTGTTATCTAGGAGCTGTAAGGCCAATGCTTGGAAGCCTGTGACATGAAAGGGAAATCACGTTTGAATTGCACAGAGCCTAACACTGTCTTGTCGGAAGTCGGAACAGAACCAAAGGCTGAAACAAACTCAAGCGGATATACTCGGAAGTGTGAGGTCACAGCACATTTGATGGCGACACCGCGGAGGCGCCAATTGTTTGCTCGAAGAGACGCCAAAACATAGGGCCAAAACGACGGGGCTCGCACGATGACGCGAGCCCTGTCAAACAGGACCGATCCGGGTTTCCTTGTTCTCCCGTGCCTATTCAACGCCTGTGGAGAGCGGGGCAACTGAAACGGTCAGGTTGTGATCCGTTGCCACCACAAGTGGCGAAACTCGCAAACACGCCGTCAAGAAAAACGCGACATCACTAACGCAGAGAGGCTCGTTACAAACCTGATCCTTTTAGTTGCCCCCGCAGGAGTTGCATAGGTGCGAGAATAAAGGAAAATCCGGTTCAGCAAAGTTTGACAGGATTTGTGCGCTTGTAGCTTGCCTCAGTACTTTCGCGGAGCGGCGCTGCTTTTAATTCAGAGTGACGTGACGACATTCGGTTTAATTTTTCTTCAATAATATGTTGGTGCTTTAAGAGCAAAAAATTGGTGTCTCTGGTCTAGCACATACGTGGTTGACATTTCGACAATAAAATAGGCGCTCGAATATCGTCGCGCTATGTACTTGAAGCCGCTTGATATACCCTATTGGCTCGTGGCATAGCGACATTAGGACTTCAGGTAAAACAAAGTTTAACACATAGTTGATTTCTTCTGCATTCTTTCCCAACCTAAAGTAATCGTCGTGTTCGTATGTCTATACAGTGGGAAGTAGTCGCTCCGTAGACAGGAAATTTAGCCAGTGCAGTACGGCCACCAGCCTGGGGTTTTTTAACGTGCATCACGCAGTAGTGACACAAGGCTGCACGCCGGTATGGTGCTCATTCACATTAGAACGGACAAGAGTGAATTGAGCACGTGATCCTTGAGCTCTGCGGCACGAATTTTCGCTGCACAAGCTGCAGTACTTTCATTCTCTATGCTACTGTTTCCCTGCCCCTCTCCTAAGAAGCACGGGCATTGTTATCTGTAGATTGTGTTGTCGTTTACTTTCAGTGTTTGAAATTCCATTTCTATTTTCGTTTGCGTTGCTCGCAGACGTCTGCAACGATTGAACACATTCGCAGTTAGCTTCACCAAGGCAAAGTTTTTTCTCGAATCTCGACAAATTGGAGCAGCCTGGTATGGGTGGTGGAAATAAAACAGACGCTTCACTCTCGGTTAACTGCGAACATTCCACGGCATTTTGACATCTCTAAGTGAAATAAAAACCTGTGCAAGTTTCCGGAGAACAATTTGGTGCTCGACTTTGCTTTTCGAATTGCGGTACAAGATTGCCAGCTCAGCTGGCCACTCGGTTTGCGAGAAATATTTGGGATGCTCTCCTTTTCGGGCTCGAGACTCCAAGGAACAGGCTCCACTCCCCGTAAGCGACGGTCCAACCGCGCGTTAGCTGATCCTTGCAGGTGCGCTTTCGAGATATATATATATATATATATTTTTTTTTTTTTTTTCAGGAGATTCCATTGGCTGGCTGGCGGATTGACCGGAGGTCCGGCAACGATGAGTTCACCTTCCGGTTCCACCGGACCCACGTAATCCAACCGGGAACCACCATCACGGTTCGTTGCAGTTCTTGAATTGTTTTTCTTCGTCGAAGGCACTGGTTCCATTTGTTTCATAAAAGTAGAACGAGGCTTTCGTCAGTTCAAACTTAGTCTTTCATAGAGGGACTGGCGTAAATACCCCCTGGCTTGCTTTTTTATGGGCGACATTTTTCGAAGACTCAGTTTTTCTTTAAGTCCGACCACAGGCTGCGCTACCGTCCTTCAGTGTCGGTTGAGCAGCGCCCGAAGCGCGTCGTCCTTGCACTTGTTGCCTTTGCGCATCTGCCATCGTCGGCTACACCAATCGCGTGCAGTGGATGCAACGAGGTCCCACTTTTTTTTATGTTTGCGATTGGTTAAGTTGGTGATGGCGTATCCACAAAGACGAGCGGTGTAACGGCGCGGTTTTGGCTTTGCTCGATTGTCTTCGTCGAATCGTCGCGTCGGCTGTGGTAGGACTCGCAGTGAAACGGTGCATACAGTGGTCTCGCGATAATTCAACCTAGAAATTTTCGTACTCACTTTTATTTCGGACAAATTTAAATATTTTGCTTTTCCCGCTATGTTTTGATGCATTTTTAAGCTGCTTAATTCAAGTGGAGCTTTCGCTTAATTCGTGCCATTCGTTCATCGGGAGTGGGCCTGGCCCCGTTGAGGGCACTCCTTGCCAAGCACCCGTGTGCTGCGGAAAAGCAGTACCCGCGAAGCTCGCGGGCATTGGTTTTCCGCTGTACGCGGATGTTCGGCGGGGATCGCAGGCATTACAGTCCTGACAATCTGCTTTTATTAATCGTGTTTATTTATTTATTTATTTTTGTGGAGGGTTGAGAATAAACAAAGAATATTTGTGTCTATCGAGCTGATTTATAAATTCGCTCGGTGAGGATGGCTGGGCGTCTCTTTGGGCTTAATTTTGCGTCAAATCTGTCGTTTTCTTTTGCCACCCCCATGTCGGCATTGGACTTTCTGAGGCCATGGTTCACGGATATAGTTACATTAAAACTAACAAAGCTTAGAAGGGGACAAGTGAAGGTTGGGCACAACCTTCACGAGTTCAGCTGAATTTTCGTTTAAGCATGGTAAAACGGTAGTAAAAGGTAGTGATGGGCCAAACTTTTGCCGAATCGAAAGTTTGGTGCCGAATTTTCGATTCGATACATTGTTATTAGGCTTAGCGTTGATATTTAGTTTTTCTTGGCAAAAAAAGTGTTTTTTTTCTTAACCTAAAAACGACACCGATACAATTATCTTGTAGAATGTCATCTTGTTTAGTAATAACTGGGCTTATATGCATTATATGTTGTATTTGTGTGTTTACTGGCAATTTTAGTGACTCATTGCAGGAGTGGCGTGACAGGGAGGTTGGGTAGAAGCGAGCGTGGCGCAGTCACGAATCACGCTACGAGTTTCGGTTTTAAGGTATCATCAGCGCAGGCCGGCGTGTGTGTGCACATTGCTAAAATGAAAGCAATAACGCTGCGTTCTTGCTTTCTCTGGGAGCCACCGTTTTGTGCGGGAAAACGAATGCAACGGTTGCTGAGTCACTTGGAGTCGGCTTTGCATGAAAGTGTGCGTCCCATATTCACAACGTCTCGTTTTTAACCTTTAAAATACCGGTTTCTGGTGTTTAAGAATACACGAACGTTTCGGAAGATGGGGAGAGTGAATGTAAGATGTGCAATGTCGAGCATTGCAGTTCCGTGTTTAGTTTTATGCAGACACATGAAAATTGCGAGATAACACTAATTGAAGAAGCAATATTTTGTTGTTTGAGCCGAAAAAAGAATTGTTATAATCGCGAGGAGTGCTTTAAAGTAATTGTGGGACAATGTGTCTGTTTCAGAATACACGGCATCATTCGTCACTTGCGCAGTGGACTGCGTAAATTACTGGTCGATCTTCTATTCTTGAGGCAGAAAATATTGAAGAGGACCACGCTCGATCACAAACGCAGTTACCGTGTTGCCTACCCCACACCGCGGCGTAACCGCTGGTTGTACTACGCTGCACGATGGTAACCGCACGACTGCACAGCGTCCATTTGCAATCCAAGGCTCCGTCGCGTTCTCGCGCGTGCGCAGACATTTTCCGAAGTTTTGCCGAATCTTTGCCGAACTTTGCCGAATCTGAAGTTGAGCAGATTCGGTCCATCACTAGTAAAAGGCTCGAAGAAACTATCCAATAATCGGTTTGAAATTATTCTGCCAAAACCGCTATTGGCTTTGAGCTTGACCAATTCTTTATGCGTGCGCCTGCTTTACATTGGCCTGGGTCGATAAAAGTAAAATCTGTTTGGTATGTGTAGCTATTCCTATAGCAAATTGCTACTTTGCTTTGTATCATAAGCTCATAGTGCTGGTAGTGGAAATTGAAGTATCAATAGAAACCCTACCATAAAATTTTTTTCGTCCTAGTAAACAGACTAGGCAGACACCGTAAATCCCAGAGCGAGGGGAAGACTGGCCAAGGAAGACCGGACGAAGGACAAACAAAAAAACTTGAAAGTTTAGTGTGTCCTTTGTCCGTCCTTTCCCTCGCACCAGGATTTATTATGCCCTTCTGAAAAAAGCTGAAGCGCCTTAAAAAACAGTTTGGAGCGGTCTTCTACTATAGCTTTTTGTCCCATGAATTCAGTCATCGCGCTTTTGGACTGAAGTAAACGTAAACCTCGTATATTTTGAAATGTGTGTGCAGCGATTGCCGAAGGGCATGCGGCGAGCCTTGCCGCCACCTGTTATCCGTCGAAGACATTGCGACGTTATAGTCGTCCTCCCCGCACAGTGCCGAGCAGAGTCGTTTGACCGATGACGTCCCTTTTGTTAGTCTCGCAGCGAGAACTGTTACTTGCCACCACTTGAAATAACGTCCGTTGTTTTTGACAATGCAGGACGTCCGTCACCAGTGTTGCAAAATCTTCAAAAAAGATTGCTCGCCGCCCACGGGCATCAAACCCGGGTTCGCTCCGTGCGGAGTTGTTGATGCCACAGCATCAACAACCCGCTCTATACCGGAGGCTTTTGTAGCACCCACCGCACGCGCTCTCTGGAAAAGAAAAAAAAATAGACGATAACAGAAGACCGTTGTAGCAATGTCAATGCCAAGAGCTCGTGCAGGGGAAAGCGATTTTACGCTATCCGGAACAAAAAGGATACGAGCGTTTTTCAAAACAAAATAATCGTATGCCTTTTTCGTTTTGTACGCTTTTGTTCACGCACCCCACGGTGTGTGAACGCGACGCCGGTGTCCGACAACTTCGCCATGTCGTTTCGTGGCTGTCGCTGCGACTCTACTGTGGATCAGCGCGTTCTTCTTGAATTTTTTTCTATCCGCCTTCACGCTCTCCTGCTCTCGGCATGCAACGACGGGCAGGGCTACGTCGAAATTTTAATTAGCGATTTTGACACTCCTAGTAATAAGATCGAAAGAAAACTTGGACATAATTTTTAAAATGCCTACATTAAAACATTCATTTTTTTTTGTTTTTCTTCTCTTAAAGAACTGTTTTTAGCTTCTCTTTCAACCAGCTTGCCCACATTCTTGCGTTAGTATACCTCCTTTGCGGTGAGATGACCACTACTCATCCGAAGTTGGAATGCTGTGCAGGTATGGAGCTCCGACGCCGGTGCAGCACACAGCCCTCCGTCGGACCTGGTCATGCGCAACCAGCAGTGGCCCCACGTTGAACCGATGCGCACAGCCTTGCTCAGCGCTGATGGGGAGGAGGTGAGCGCCTTCGGTTTAGTGTTTTGCCATTGTAGATGGGCTGCACTATAGGTGTAATTTTCTTGTGAAGTTGCTCGTTCAGTTACCACCTTTGAGAGGCCTCCATCTGTTCGAAAACGGTCCAGTAAAGTTAAAATTAAATCAAGTCATCTAGAGCTTTCTTTTGAAAAGCCTATGTATTGCCCGCACTTTGATTTGGTGTGAAAACCTGTTAAGATCCTTTTTGCCTTTTCATTCATATACTTTTAAACCCTTAATGTTTTGGAGCCTCTAATTTTTGCGAAATACGTGAATTGTAAAATTGGTTTTAGTGATTTTAGTTTAGTGGTTTCTATAGGTAAATTCCAGCCTTAAGAAATCGCGAAATTTAATGGTCGCGAATATGACCCCGCAGTCCAATTTTCGAAAATTCGGGGCCGCGAAAATAAAGGGTTTCACGGTACCAGAAGGGAAAATAGTTATTCATAAGACACTTGCATGTAAGATATCATCGATGTGTGAAATTAAAGGGTACAAGCTTTGTTTTTCCCTTTGAATTGTGGTATTGTGTCCTTTTTTGGTGAACACTGCTTGATTTATCTTTGATTCGACACCAATAATAACCGTTTGCACGTGTTCATGCTGTGTCTTTCTTCAGTCGGCATGTAGTTCAGAAGTGGCTTTTACAATGAGCTCTTCTCGACACTTCTATTGCCGTGTCTGGTTGCTCTTCTGAGGGGCTGATACTTGCTTTGATTCTGTCTATCTCCGTATAGTGCTTTAAAACTTTCTAGTTGTCCCTGGGCTCTATTTGCAGGGGCGGGACAGCTGCACCAATTGTGCCATTTTGATACATTCAAATTTCCTGCGCCTAGCGGCACCAAAAGCGTGAAACTGACTAACTACGCTACGCTCTGCAAAAAATCGCGGTGGCGCTAAATTTAGCAGAAAGTGAACTCTGTCGACAACCTTGGCTATTTCATATACCAGGTGGCGCAAGCTGCTGCCAGATTCCTTGGTTCAGCCGTATCTGTTCATTTATCCATCCATCCGATGGATTCAATGTACACATCCATAAATCCTAACCATCGTGTCGTTGCATCATACATCATACATGCTATGGTGTATTGTGCATGTAGCATTATTGATCGGGAGTCATGCCACTTTAGTTTTAATAAAAATTTGTTCCCCCAAAAAATTTCCCTGTACAATTTCAGGTATTGCACAGTAAAGTTATATTCACATGTAGTCTAGCGACTGGGAAAACCGGGAATCGTTAGGGAAATTTTAATTACCAGGACAACTCGGGGAATTGTTAGGAATACTGTAAAAAAATCGAGCCCAGTCAAGGAAAACGAGCCGGAAACGCCATTGAGTGCCCTGAGCAGACTTGAAGACTTGGGTGCAGAAAAGTGGGCAATAAAGTTTGCTTAGAGCGGAGCATGGTCTCTGCTCACACGATGTAGAATGTGCTACCCGATGCCTATTGGAACAGCCGTCAAACCCAGTCGAAGCCTTGGATTGGGTTGGATTATTTTGAGGGCACGACACTAGGCTAAATCCAGTTGGAGTTACTCGATTTAGTAACAAATTGGAAAGCCACAGACCCCAATATAATCCAAGCCGGAGGTATCCAAAAGTGTCCGTTTGGCGGCCGTGCTGCCATTCTGTTAGTAACAAGGCGTGTGTGGTTGAGCATCGTGTTTTCATCGTGTTTCTGGAAGTGGGCTCTTATCTGACGATGTCCGCGACAAGAAAGGGCTCATTTATTCCAGGCAGGACGAACCCAAATATTTTTTAATATGAAGGTTGGATTAAGCCCATGCAAAATGATCCTCACACTGCTCAATGCTCAATACCTTGTGTTGTAATGTTCCTATATATTTAATCGCCTCTACAGCGGTCAGGAAATTTCTCCTAAATTTGTCTGGGAAAACCTGAAAAAGTCAAGGAATTTCAAAATAATTTGCTAGACACCCTGTATTGAATACTTCCCAGCACTTGCAGTACAAACCTAGTTTATGTTCCAGCAAAGTGAAACGCTGCAAAGAAAACTGCTATGGTTCTAAAAAAAACCTCGATGTTAGCACCTGTGCACGCGATTCTGCATTTAGGGGATGAGCTTTCGTAGGTGTACTCACGGTCGTACACATACGGCGGTCACCTTGCGGAGCGGCTTCTTTGCTGCGGTAATCCTATGGAAATGACCCTCGAATTTCTTAGGTTGTCATGTTGAAGCTCTCGGCCGCATTGAAGCTCTCGGAAGCATTGAAGCTCTCGGAAGCATTGAAGCTCTCGGAACCATTGAAGCTCTCGGCCGCATTGAAGCTCTCGGCCGTAATTGAAGCTCTCGGCCGTAATTGAAGCTCTCGGCCGTAATTGAAGCTCTCGGCCGTAATTGAAGCTCTCGGCCGTAATTGAAGCTCTCGGCCGTAATTGAAGCTCTCGGCCGTAATTGAAGCTCTCGGCCGTAATTGAAGCTCTCGGCCGTAATTGAAGCTCTCGGCCGTAATTGAAGCTCTCGGCCGTAATTGAAGCTCTCGGCCGCATTGAAGCTCTCGGCCGCATTGAAGCTCTCGGCCGCATTGAAGCTCTCGGCCGCATTGAAGCTCTCGGCCGCATTGAAGCTCTCGGCCGCATTGAAGCTCTCGGCCGCATTGAAGCTCTCGGCCGCATTGAAGCTCTCGGCCGCAGTCCCGTTTCTCGCGCACGATACGAATGACACACTCCGCTGCACACATTTTGAAAATTACCTGCAGGCAGGCCTCGGGCACATTCGAAGCACCTTTAACACATATGCATGCTTCGAACGTTTCTGCAGATGATTTTTCTATGACCCACGTGACGAGGCAGTGCATTGTTTGCAAAGTCTATTTTTTATCATGAATTAGCAGTGTAACCGGAACTCTAGCGCTTCTGCGGCATGTTACGGCTGACGAGTTGATGCTCACTGTCGTTGCGCCCCCAGGTGGCCTTTCGGGAAAATCGGCGGCGTCAGTTCAGGCGCCTCTCGGAAAGGTCGTCTGGCGCGGGAGGATATTCGACGGGGCGTGAGCCCTTTTTCCAATAGCACGTGAGTACCTCTTCTTTCCTTCGGTTTCTTCAATGGGGCATGGCTTCTTAATTTATGCAGGAAAGAAAAATTAATTAAAACAATTGGAAACTTTTTCTAACAGCATATATATATTAAAACTGGGTTCCGGGAGGGTTTGCCGAGAGTGCCCCAGCAAGTTTGAATTCCGGTCGGGGTGGTTCCTTTTTGAAAGCTTCTCCCGGTGATCGAAATTAATCCTCAATTCTCCGCAGGGGCGTGACGATACCCTTTGTTGGTACAGCACGCGAAAGCGCGCCAGATAGTTGTTCTCCATTTTAAGACTTGTTTTGGCAGAACCAAGCAACTAATTGACGCGTGACAATGAGGTGAACGCTCGCTTATATATGTATTGTTTACATTGTAGGCTTGTTTACTGCTTCATCGCATTCCAGGGGCACTAAATCATGTTCCGCGATAGTCTATGACCACTACCTCAATCTATGGGCTCTAAGCGTGCTAAGAAACCAAACATCACATCCATGCGTGGCGATTCCTCTAATGAGATCGGTATTAAAGGTTGATTACCCTGGAACTATTACGAACACCAGAGGCCACCGTCGGAGAGGAGCTTATTTTTTTCCGACTGTGCCCTCTGGCGTGTGATAGTTCTGAGATAATTGGCCTTTGATACCTATTTTAATTTTTTTTTAATCTGCTACACATAAATGTAATTTATTTTTAAGTAAGGTTACTGCTTGTAGATTGAATTGGCACCTAGACTACCGTAGAAAGTGGTTTAGCGCCCCTTTAATGCCAGAACCAATAGGGGTTCATCAAGTTTAGAATGTTTGATACGCCCAGTTTTGGAGGAATAAAGCAACAACACCTATAGTGTTCAAAGCCCGTGTTCTAGTATTTCGACGTTGCAGCGAGCTATTGCTCGGGTCTAGTTGCCGAGCGGGCGCTATCCGGGCGCGATAACTTTGCGTGGACTTAATCCAAGGAGGCTGTTGGCAGGCCTTGATTATTTTGGTTCGTGCTGTCTAAACAGGCATTTCGGTCTCCGCAGCAGCGGACTTACACGCCTCTGGCGGTTGAGAGCATTCTAGTCTCCCGAACGCCGGACGGGGCTCTTTTCTCTTCGTTGACTTTTATTAATTGAAAGTTTGTATCGTTCGGACTGTTTCAGCAGCCCCCTCGAAATTCGGATTAACGAGCTTTTACTGTAATAGACCGATCTGGCCGGACAGTACGACTTCACTGCATCGAGTGAACTTTGTCAGCACAGACGACAGCTTCTCCGGAACTCTGCCCGTGCGCAGCGTCGAGACGGCGCGAGCCCTCCCCTGCACCGCCGTCTGCCTCCCGCCAACTAAAGTTCTGACGGCGTCGCGCATGTGCCGAACACTTGGAGAGATCGGTCGGTTAGGGTTGTCCTTGTTCTGAAAACGCATTGGTGTTGCGAAGGCTCGTTGCACGCCGTGAAATTCACGAACTTTCTAGGGCCTGTCATACCTGAGCCTCATCGTCAAACGAGGGTTAGCTGCATTACCTAGAGCAGATGCTTCTTTTTTTCGTCTTCAAGATTTTGCTTTTGCGAAAGCTTTGAATAAGCCATATTCTGCATTTCTTGGGCTGCGAGTGGCTATCGCGTTGGTGTTGGTGCAGCGATGTTGGACATAGTGCATAGCAACATGTTTTAAACTTTTTGATTGCTCTTTAATGCATGAGAGCATGCATTTCTTGTCGGTAGGTGTTACTTTGGCCCATGTTCTGCCGGCGCTTTGCTTCCGGTTATATACTGCCACCATCCCAGGAATACCGAGGAACTCTAGTCAGGGCAGTCTGTCGTAAAAATAGGTTACGTGAGTTTTCTTTTCACACATTGACGTTTGCTTTTTGCGGCCTTTGCAGGATTCCAACGACCCCAACTGCTGCTGCGTGATGTAAAGAAGAAAGAAAAAAAAAATGAAAAATTCATCAGAGTGGCGGAACCTTAGTGCCATTTATTTTATTGGTTATACTTCTTTTTCCTTTCTCTGTAATTCTCTCTTACCCATCTGTATGTGACTGCCGTTGTTTTATCTCTAGAAAGAAAGAAAGAAAAAAAAATAGCTTAACGTGTCCCCACATCACCTGTCTAAAGCATTTCTTTAACCTGCTAACTTCATATTCTAACCCCTTTGTGTGCGTGCTTTTGTTGCTGTCGTTTCATGACGCATGTAACCTACGCCATGTTATATTAAAGTGCTGTCTTCTTCGTAGTGTAGTGCTCGTTCGTTTAGTTTTGTGGACAGGGGAACCACATTACTTGCAGCAAACCTTGCGTGGTGTTTGCTATGATTTTTCCAAACTTTTTTCCTGTGTTTGGGGTAAAACCTCCAGTTTTTAAACCTTAATCGCTTTAGAAAAAGGGTGTAGCTGCAACATCACTGCGATAGGTTTTGGGAGGACATCATTCAGCAGCTCTGGCAGCAGTTTCTGAAGCTCTGGTTTCGCTAAGAATTTTTGGCCAGTTTTTTGGCAAGTCGACTCCGGTGTGTTGCAATTGTAAGCGCAGGTCGTACCAAGATCAACATAAGTACCTTGTGAACCATATTTCTTAGTTTGCCAACTGTACCTGTGAAGTGCTTTTTACCAAAAAAGCAGGTTGCTTTTTTTACGTGGGCGACACGGGGGTTAATTTGTTCTACGGCACACGCGACTTTGTCCTGCAGTTTATTGGAATGTGGGCAGTGTTTTGGAGCACTTGATTATGGATGTCTTGACTTTGATTTTTGTCTTCGGAAATGTCTGTTCGTTTGACCTCGCAAACAAAAAAAAAAGATTACCTTTTTTCACAATTTTGTTTGAATTTATTGTGTGTTACATCGAAGCACCATATTTATGCTTAGTTTGTAAGCTGCCCAGTTGAAACTTCTGCGTTTGGACAGTTTAGTGGTTGCACTGGTTGTTGAATGATGTATGTTAATCAAAAACATCGCAGGCAAGGCTAACGTGTTGTTTGGGGTTAGTCTCTAGATTTTCTTTGTCAGGGGAATATGGATCTTCTCAATCATTTCCCTCCACTCGCGATTTTCTCAGTTGCAGTGTTCTCGGGTGTGCACACTTGTACGCAGTCGTTGATGTTAATAATTGCCAAGGTAATTGCACTGCCGACACAAATACCATTTCACCTCCTCCGCAATCATGGCAGTGAGTTTAGATCCTAATTTTTTTTGCCAAAGTTTCTGGTTACACTCTGTGTGAACTGCTCGATGTTTTGCCCGCTAGATTTTTCTACAAGCTACTTAATACAACGTAACTATCGAAGTCCTTCAACAGAAACCTTTTTCGACTGTTGGACGTAGAGCCCCATTCAGTTTCTCTGTTTGACATGGAATGTGCAGTTTTTCTCCTTTCCAACTTGAGCTGGACCACAGCAGCTGCTACGAGCCATCGGAGAAAATCCAGTGCTGTATTGGCTGGGATTTCTCGTAGCATGCACTGCAATCCATCATTGCAGTGCATGCTTCGAAGGTGTAGAGTAAGAGCTCATCTCTTGTATTGGGTTTGTCTTTGTTTAGTTGTGTAGCCTCTGCAAGCGATTTTTTCCTTTGTCTTGGATCCCAGTGAAAGTGTTCACTACTTCCAAACTCGTTCGTGTCAAAATGTGCTTCCTGGTATTTTTTCTGTGGGTAGCATTTTTTAATAGAAAGCTAAACCTATGGTGCCAGTGTCCACTGCCATGCCTCACCCTAGCGTGCAGTTGAGTCCTATTTAACCGTGCATGAACCCGCTACATGAAGTTTCATATATTATCAGTTTCCCAGAGTATTCAATATTTTTAGTCTCGCAAGACGTGTTGGCGCTCCTCAAAAACAAAAAAGTGCCTCAACGCCCAGCCTTCACGTGTCCCCGTCCTACATTGACCCCGCTTTTGTTCAAAGTGTTACTTTTTCGGGGTGCCTTTTTCATAAGTCTCGTGCTGGTATATGACCCTCGCAAATTATTCGGCAGTCTCGGAACTGTCGTTCTTCACTTTTACTGCACAGATTCGCAATTAAATGTTTGTTCATTCGTACATTGTCTTTGTCACTTTTTGCGGCCAACCTGCTCTGCCTCAGGATTGTCCATGTGCTTGCTGCGTTAAATTGGTTCTCAACTGTCGGACGAAGGTCTCTGCCAAGTGGTTACCCCCGTACACTGTGTTGCATTTCGCCAAAAACGTGATGTAGCTCGGAGCATGTGGGCCAAAACTTGCACTATGGAACCTGGGGACCATGGGTCCGATCCACTCCCCTGCCAGTTTCTATTTGGATCAGCTTGGCACCGGCGTGTGGTCGTGTATCACCACAGTATGTTGCCCATTGAAGATCCCAGGCTGGCAGCGGTACTTCACTGGCTAAATTTCTCGTCTACAGCAGAAAGCAGACGCCCGCTGAGGCTTATTTAACATAATTCTTCAAAATGTGAGAAATCTTATTTCTTTCTGATTGTAATACCAATGACTCGTTCAGGACCTTGTTAGACCCCTTGTCAGACCCCTTCCTTTCATGTTGTGGTAGGCCTGTTCAAATCTTGATGAGCTCAATATTGCTTCAAATACCGTACTATCCGGTTCGATCATTGCATAAAACATTGACGAAACTTGTCAGTTGGGCTTCGAATTGTGCGGAGGAAGTTCGCCCACGACGGTGCTTGCACATTCTCGTTAACCTTGTGGTAAAAGTTTACAAGAAAAATCGTTATGGTATTGTAAATCGCGATACTGTGGTAAGTCGCGTGCATTGGTGGTTGTGATTTGTCTCAAGTCGTGCCTTTTAAAATCGGCTTAGTCAATTTTTTAATATTTTATTTCAGAATTTATTAGATTATGTTCAGCTTTCGAAAGCAGTCCTGTCCTTTGCGGGAAAGCTTCGTAATGGCAGGAGTCTCCCGAACACTGAACACCGCTCTAGATATGTGATAAACAAACTGCGCATAGGAAAGGTTCAATCTGCTATAGTTTAAAAATTCCGAAACAAATATTTTGGTATTTTGAAACTTCTCAATTTCGTGGCACACCTCTACTACGAGGTGACCTACAACCAGGGTGTAAGATAGGCAAGTGGGGAAACAAGAGCCAAATAAGCGATCAGATTGCGTCCTCCCTCGGTTTTATCCCAATCTTTTTTTCTTTCTGTGGCGCCATCTATGTGGAGCACCGCGAACTTTCCTCCCGGTGGGCGACTGGCTAAACTGACGGAGAGGGGTTTCTCGCGGATTTTGAATGGGGGACTGTCGTGCTCTTGGCTTACTTTGCATGCTTTGAAGGATCCACGGCAGTTTATTCATATAAATTGAATATTTCATTCAATTTATGAGTTTTTTTCTCACTTAATAGTTCGGGGGACATCCACAGAGTGGCGCGATCAGAGTAGATCGGAGTGGTGGTGGTGGTGGTGGTGGTGTTTCAGCGAGTTCGGTAGTAAGTTTCGATGCGCAGCGCTACATTGTTAGCAAGTTATCGTTTTGCCTTGAGCTCGCTCGGATCTAGACAGCACTGCGAGCTTAGAACTGCAAGCGTTAGCGAAGTAACCGCGCTGAGGACTGGATTCGTGTTTATTTAGTGCGCACGTGAGATATGTAACCATTAAGCCAGATATAATTTTTGATAGATTTTGGCTGCATTACATGTGTGACCGTGCGTGACTGCTATGACCTTTCTCAAGGCATAGGAGATGCAGCGTGCTTATTATCTTCACTGAAACCGAGGTTGTTTCATCTGACTGTCTCTAAAAGGGAGTTTGTATCATTAAAGGGATGCTATGTAGGTTTTTGAAAAAAAAATGAGTAAGAAGTGAATTCTAATGTATTTTTACCCTGTGAACTCTCATATCCAAACCATTTGCTGCGCAAGTATAGTTACACGCGAGAAAACGCGAAACGCAGTCGCTGTACGGGACGTCATCGACGGATTTTTTGGCTGCCCAAGGCGGGCGAGAGAGGAGGGGCTGCAGCCCTATTTTGAAATTGCTCTTTTTGCTCTTATGGCTCTCCGGCGCGTCGCAATGAAACATAATCGTGATATATGTTATTCTAAAGGCCAAACGAACGCCATACAAGTGTTTTTTTTTTCTCTAATGCAGAAGTACCCCATCTTCCCTTTAAAAGGGAGGTGCATGTACAGTGGCCCAATTTTTAAATAATATCAAGTGAGCGTCGATCGCCGGGACGGCCAGCGCTGTACCGCAGAAAAATGCGGCGTCACGGGAGAGATGAAGTGTGTGCGCACAGAGCTCTCTCTGTGGCGACCGTCGTCTGCTAGGCTATTCCGTGGACCGCACACAGCCCCTGTTCATTATCTGCCGGCATAGCTAACCGCCTTTAAGCAAAGATCTGAACACGAACAGCGCTTGCTTTCGTGATAGTGCTCAGGCGTGGCCATGGCAAAAACCGCGTGTCATCTCAAGTTTAATTTGCTTTCTTTTTGTTGATTTTATGTTTGCTAACAAAAATTAAAAACACGGTGACGCGACAATGCAACGATGCATTAAACTATATACCGCAGACAATGCTATACGAGGCATCAAAACCAATCCAGTGCTTTGACCCCGACACGTCACATCGTGCTTCCCCGTGCAGTTGTACTCAACGGGAAGGCCACGTGACTTACTTTTAGCGATGGACTGGACAAGATGGCTCGTAGCGTCGGCTGCGGTACAACACAAAGTGAAACGGAGTATAGACAGGGTCTCCGCTTGGGCTTGATCCTTTGTATTATTAACTGCGTTGTTGCTGTCGTCATCTAGCCTGTGTAGCCCGGTAGTCAGTTTTCTTTGACCAGTGGGCGCGCGCATACATTTTTATGCCTCCTCAAGGGCCCATAAAAACACGGGAACGTGTTGTGAGAATGTCGATGGGCGGCATGACGCAAAGGGATATAGAAACAAGAGTCGGGATTACACAGGCTAACGTCACTAGGATTTTGAATGCATTTCAAGAGCAGGGGCGTATCGGCGATGCACTTCGACATTGCAAGCGCCCTGATACGGAGCAGGGGCTGTGAGCGGTCACCGGAATAGCCTAGCAGACGACGCTCCCACCAGAAAGGGCTTTATGCGTACGCAATTAATCTCTCCCGTGACGCCGCATTTTTCCGCGGCACTGGCCGTCCCGCGGTCGACGCTCGCTTGATATCATTAAAAAATTGGGCCACTTTACTATTAGCCTATTGTGCGCTGGCACTGGTCTGTTGGCTCAACTGGGTCCTTCGTTGAACCTTACAGTTTAATCATTATTTTTTTTTACATGGTAAGAATTACTTCTGGTGATGACTACGGAACAAATAAACATTTTGTGTACAAAGATTTTGTGTGTCCATGATTATTTGTCTTTGTAATCATAGACATAAAATTTGCGTTTCAGAAAGCTTTACTTGAAGACCTCTAGCACGTAAAAAAAATTCTGGCTTCTCATTAAGCAGATCTTTTATTCCTACAGAGGAAATGGAAAATTCGACACGCATCCAACTAAGTCAGCTTTACAAAATATTTCCCGTGAGTGCCCAGGCACCGCATGCATCGTTTCGGCAGCCCCCTGATGCCTTTGGCGTAGAAAGAACTGGGCCGCTGCTGGAGCCACTGCAGGACCTCTTTCTGTAGCGCATCGTCTGTCTGGATTCTTTTTTTCGCGTGCACTTTACTTAGGGTGATGACTGATGACATTTTAGGTAGGTAGAAAACGTTTATTGGAAGCCAAGAACTACGAATAGAAAGATTGTAGTACCCGATGCCGCCAGCACGCGCGCTCACGAGAAAAATACAAATAGCCGCTTACAAACTACCGCCGTAGCACTCAATTCCCAGCGCTCGTGGCGACCGGAGACGCGCTTGCTCGGGAGCAGAAGAGGAACAAAAGTGTCAGGAGCAAAATGGTCAGTTGTCATCACCCTAAGCAGAGCGCACATGAAGGCGATCCAAGCAACAGCCCAGCGTGTGCTGCTCCACAGGCCGGCACGGGCGTGTGCGTCGCCAGAGAAAGCGAGGAAAACACGCGCCATACGCTACGCACAAGCTTTCTAGATGGTACCTTCTAGAGGCTTTCTTTTAAAGATGTGTAGACCGTACAGCTAATAAAGAGCTTCTGTCACGTGAGCTGGGCGAAGAAGAGTCAGCTGCAAGGAAACCTTGAAGTTCCTGCCGAAGAACCGGGCTTCGTAATTGCAAGCTTTTAACATTTTCTTCCCTTTTAATGAAGTGGTCACGTAGAGCCATTTAGTTCGGTCGAATTGCCAGGCTTCTAAACCATCAATATTTTCCTCGTTCATGTCCACATTTGAATGCATGCATGCGTACTGTGTTTTTAGGGTTCTTACAGGGTTCAGTCTGATGTGTGGAACTGCGAAAGAAATTAATTTATAAACATTTATAAACCTTGTGCATCTTTTTTTTTATTCTGAAAAGTGCTTAAGTGATTCAAGACCATTACAGGTGAAACGTCTAATTAGGTTGTGTGATCTTCTGAAAGCAACTTTTTTTAGGAATGATAAGAAAAATTCCCAAAAATAAACGGTACAGTCATTGCAGATATCTCCCCTAAGGACCGAGGTAAAATGGGCACACATCACTTCAGTCACACAAGACAACTCTGTAGAGGAATGATCAATCGTTGGATCCTCGCCGAAAAGGTAAAAAAGGTCGCAAGTTGCCAAGCGAAACGAAACTCGGAGCACGTCGCGACGCGCAGCAACGAAGTCGGGGCAGTCGTCATCCAGAGAGCGCCACCATCGGTTGATAATCAGCGCCAACGTGGGCAAATGAGGCAACACTAGGACGGCTAAACTCGGCAGCGCCAGCGGCGTACCCTTGCGAGATAACGTTATTACCAACTCCGAGCGTGTGTTGTCGCGCGCTACACTACCGACTGTTTTAAGAATTCATGAAATGTTCAATATATAAATGTGCATGTGTGTGTGTGTGGTTTTATAGTTCTAGCATTAGGCAGTTTTAGTGGGTGCCTTCCTCGATAGGTAGAGACAGCCCAAAACGGGAGCTACTGAACAAAATTGAACGTCCTAATATTGCAGTAAACCAAGGGCAGTTCTCTCTTTTTTTAAATTGTTTGAGCGCGCTTAAAGATAACAAAAGCAAACACTTCGTCGAGCTTCCCTTCTCTACAAAAGCGGAACTATAAGCGCCCTCCTCCCTCTCCCCTTATCCCTCTTACCCTTAGCCACCCTTTTTTTACAACCGCTGCAAAGAAATGTCGACACGAAAATGGTTGCCGCCGTCGAAGAAACCGCCACTGCGCCTGCGCGCCGATGGTCTTGGCTGTAGAGTTCCGGGTAGCGGAGGGGTTTAGTGGAGGGGGAAACACGAGCGAGTTTTAGTAGACCGTGTTTCCCCCTCCGCTAAGCCCCTCTGCTACCCGGAACTCTACAGCCAAGGCCATCGGCGCGCAGGAGCAGTGGCGGTTTCTTCGTAGGGGAAGGGGGAACACGGTCTACTAAAACTCCCTACGGTCTACTAAACGCGGGAACGGAATGAGCGGCGAAGTGCGCAGCAGCGCGAATGGTTTCGTAACCGCCGCGAGGCCGCTATCGCCTAAAGTTTCACTGCGTCGACCGCTTCAGATTCCCTTGCAAAAGAAGAGCAGATCGCTCGCTTGGAAAGCCACCGCCGAGAACAGAAGCTACAGCTCCGGTGCTCTTCCTTCACCAAAGTGGAAAGGCTGAACATTTTTCCAAGTGAACGTTTCCTGACCTAATTTTGGTGATCAGCTTGTTTCCAGTCCCCTCGTCGCCGCGTTGAAGACGCTTATGGCGTCCGAGGAATGTTTTTTTCGTGCAAGTTGGCTGTAGTTTGGCCGGTGTCGTACGCAGTTGCTCGTCGCCAGCTGATGCTCGTTCTTGTCGATTGAAAATACTCTTCACTTTTACATAGAACAGAAATAAACGTATATGGATAACCTTTTCTCGTAGGGTAAGTACATTTTTAAAATTATTTCTTGAGTAGACTGTTAGAACCGCATAGACACCGCTCGAAATAGAGCAAACATGTCGGGCAGCTACGCGATCATGCTAAAGGCGCAAACGGCAGTCCGTTCTGCAATCGGCGAAGCAGAGAAAGCGCTCACCTCCTGTTTTTGGTAACTACTCCCAAACATCCCCAATACGTCGTTCAATGAAGAGGTGTTCGCAGAACCGGCTCCCTGCTCTGCGAAGTGCGCAGGAGCGCACTTCGCAGTGAGAGTGTTAAAGGGGCCCTGAAAGGACTTTTTAGTGGTTTTTCATTTGCACCGAACCTTAGCGCACTGAACGTAGTAACTTAATGATACTTTTCTTTTCTCGAATTTCGCTTTATTTCTTGAAAGTTATAGGCAAATTAAAATTACAAAGACAAGCAAAAAAAAAAACCTCCTTCATGACGTCCTGGGTTGCGTGAGTGACCATGATCTAGAGGAGGGGTAGCGAGCTCAGCGAGTACACTCTAAAAAAAAAGGGTGTAGTACTTACACCCAGAGGGGTGTATGTGACTTGTCCCATATACGACACCCCCATGGGTATATATGCGACACCCCAAAAAGGGGTGCACACATGCACCTCATTTTGAGGTGCACATGTGCACCTCAGCGGGTGTATAAGACACACCCCACCCCGGGGTGTATATATATTCCCTCTCTCACTTACTGGGAATACCGATACACCCCATTCTTGGGTGTACATATATTCCGTTTCTCACTTACTGGGAATACCGATACACCCCATTCTTGGGTGTACATATATTCCGTTTCTCACTTACTGGGAATACTGATACACCCCATTCTTAGGTGTACATATATTCCGTTTCTCACTTACCCGGAATACCGATACACCCCATTCTTAGGTGTATATATATTCCGTTTCTCACTTACCCGGAATACCGATACACCCCATTCTTAGGTGTACATATATTCCGTTTCTCACTTACCCGGAATACCGATACACCCCATTCTTAGGTGTACATATATTCCGTTTCTCATTTACTGGGGATACTGATACACCCCATTCTTAGGTGTATATATATTCCGTTTCTCACTTACCCGGAATACCGATACACCCCATTCTTAGGTGTACATATATTCCGTTTCTCACTTACTGGGAATACTGATACACCCCGTGCTTAGGTGTACATGTATTCCGTTTTCCACGCCCTCCGCACCTACTGGGAATACCAATACACCCCATTCTTAGGTGTACATACATCCTTTTCCCCACACCCTATTCACTTTTTGGGAATATGGATACACCCCTTCCTTAGGTGCTTGAATACTCCCACTCATACACTCCCACTATGAAATAGGGGCACAGATACATCCCAATCCACGGTGTCAAAATGTTCCCAATCCTACACCTCCATCCTCAGTGAGAATATATACACATATTATCACTTGCACACTCATACCATGAAACCGATGGAGGCGCACCCCATTCCATGGCGTAAAGACATTCCCAGTTCTGTACCTGCATCACTTGTCGGGATACGTAAACACACCATTGCATAGTGCCAACAGTCCCTTTCTTACAGCCTCATCAGTTATGGAGAACGGAGCTGCACCCCTTTTAAACTGCCTGTGCCTTGAAATTTCATTGTTCATACAATAATTATTTTGCAAACTAGAAAAATCAATGAATTACCTTTGAAATGCATTTTATTGCTTTCAATGATCTTTCAACCGATGCACATTCAACGCTGAACATGCATCAGTTGTGCAACAACCGTAAGTCCCATGGGCGTGAGAGGCGAGAACTCAATGCCGATGAGCCGCTCGATGACAGCGAAGGACCTCAGACTCCCTGGAGCGTACTTGATGTTAAAAGCCCAGTACATTGAGAGCACCAACGACACTGAGCTCAGAACATCAAGTGCGTTCAGGGCGAGGTCCTCAACTGCCACCTGAAAGCCATCGGCACAATATGCTGTTCTTCCCGTGTAGTTCACAGTCGGGAACATGTGCACCTTGCCTGGATCCTGAAAAAGAAAAGATGGCTGTCAGTACAAGCAAACAGATGCCACAAACGATTCATAGACAAATATGTTTACAAGCAAACCAGCACGCCTCTAGCACGGGGGCACCGCCGCTTAGGGTGCGCCACGCATATGCTTAGGGGTATGGGCAAAAAGTGATGCGCCCCACATCAGCAAACCATCGGGACATGTTGTCGGCTTCGGTTAGGGTTGCCTCATTCTGTTCTGCTTTGGTATTGATGGTTCAACATCTTTCTTACAATACCCGACTACCATGGAGCCTCCACAAAATGGATGAGGCACTTCTACCGTGAAATTAAATGTAAATGGTGTGCACGGCTACACAGAATGTGTAGATGCCAATGAATGGAGCAGTGCATCGCCTCCGCAAGTAAGCGCTGGGGACAGGTGCAGTTTCGAATCGGATGTTTCGAAGAACGATGAGATGTGCATTATATTTGATGGGTCTTTACGCGTCGGAGCAACTAACCCAGCAATTGATCTAAGTATACGTCAAAGTAGCTAACCTAGCAATCGATCTAAGTATGTGTCAAAGTTACTAACTCAGCAATTATCTAAGCTGCAGTACTCAAAATCCTTTACATGCATTGATGTTTTCACATACAATGTGTGTTACAATAAGTTTGCTCACTCCTGAATAGTTTTTTTTAAGCTTCCTCTAGACGGATAGGTAGCTATGTTTTGTCCCAGTCCTTTGTTCCTTTACTGTTACTGTTACCACTAATCTTGGCATCTGATAAAAGTGAGAGCTTTGCTTAATACCGCGAGAATGTGACGTTCATGTTCAAGCGGTGGACGTCCAAGAACGCCCACCCAGCTTTCTGTTGGGTGGCTTTCTACTAGGTGGGTGTTCTTGACCACTAAGAGCTTCTTTTCGATGCTGACGACTCTCTACAGAGCGTTATTTTCCTGACAACATTCCACCAACTGAAGGAGATGGAGTCCTTGCGGCCAGGTATGTGCTTGCTCCGAGCGCTCACTTGTTCATCGGCGAATGTCAGTTTGAATGTGGCAAACAAATTTAAACTTACAAACACCAGTTGTATTTTTTTTGCGAAAGAGCAGAACTTTGTAATCTAAGCTCATATTTGATCACTTCGCCCACAAGATTTAATTCATATCAGAAATTTCCCCTTTCTTCAGCTCTGCTATCAGATGATTTCAGTGTAACTTTAAATCTCGCTTTCACGCAAGCCGAAATTGGGTCCCGGAACGACAGACTCGGCCACTTTGGTGATATTTCGTCAGTTGTCAATCGAACGCGAACTTCGAAGATGCTTCAGATGTGATAGAGATAGCACACAAACACTCCAGATCCTTTGAAAGTACTCCTCCCTTCAATGTAAAATACTGAAAATAATTCCAACAAGTCACCGCGAGCACGACGAAGTGGATTCTCGCATTAACGGTAGTGGTCCGACCGATGTCCAGTTTACTTTTCTTACATGTCATTTAGATTCTACATCGAACGGCAGGCACGACACACATTAAAACTGATCTTGATGCCTTTCCTAGTTTGTTTCATGTGGTCCCAGCCTCCACCACTGTCACATTTTGACTGGATGGCGCGTTTCTATGAAAACACCATGCAATGCCTGGCCTACTAGATCTTCTTGTCCACACTCCTAGACCAGAAATGCGCTCGAAGCACCACCACCATGCCTTAAAGACCGGAGTTGATGTTTAAACAATTTGACGTCAAGAAGCACTTTTTGGGGAATATGGGGCAGACCACTGCATAGAATCTGGCATGCCCAGAGGGGCTTTTAGACTCCCTGGGCATCTTTATACGACATTACACGTTGCCTTCTCCACATTAAGGGTTGAATGATACGGCCACTCTGGGGCACACTTCACCAACAGACCACCGAAGCAGCTCAAGGACATTAGATATTTTGTCACATGTCACTTGTACAGTGCTCAGTTTATTCTTGCTATCACTTATCATAAGGCCCAGCACTTACCAGTTTCTGCAGATAGATGCCGGCATCCTCCTTGAGCAAGTGTGGCAAGAGCAGCAAAATGCCTGTTGCGAAGCACCCTGGGAAAGAAATCATACTATTATTTCAACTTAGATATGGCCAAACTATACTGCCTGTAATGCATTTTCGACTCGTGTTTATCAGATTCTTGTTTTTCGGATCACTACAGTTAAGGTAGTACGGTGGCACTGCAGCAGAGATGGTGCTGTATTTTGTGCTACACAACAGTAACATTCATTGGCCTGCTCCGAGTCACTTCCATATCAAAATGCCAGGATCATGATAACCAGGGTTCAGAAATGGAAGCATGAGAGCGGCAAATTGCGAGCGCTGAAATCGGTGGTCGTAATAAACACATGCGAAAAAGAGTGAACGAACCAGAGAATGAATACAAACGCAAGGTGAGGCATGTTTGTTTTGCTGTGATCCACTGCCTTTGTTCAGCTGCTTGTCAGCTTTAGTTTTGGATAAATGCATTTCACTGAGATAAGCATTAATGCGCAGGCAAGCTATCATAATTAAAACAGCCCCGAGACAAGGGGAAAAAAAAAAAAAGCGGGGGGGGGGGGGGGGGGGGGGGGGACGACAAGCATAATGACACCTCAAACTAAGGCTTCATTGCACTTGTTTATAATGCAATTATATATTAAATTGCAAGCTTCACCCTTGTTGGTTTAGACTGGTGGCGGTTGATAAAACCCGTTTGCTCTACTGACGTCTAACCCCTGGTTAACTCAGTTGGTAGAGCGCTCCACCTGTAATGGAGAGGTCCCGGGTTTGATACCCGGACCAGGCGGATTTTTTCGGTCGCGCACCAGTCACCTAGCTGTGTTTGGAGATTTCTGTTTGTCCTTTGCCCCTCTTGTTCCCCCTCTCCAGGGATCATTTTCGTCATTGCACTTGTCTTTTTTTTTTTTTCATTTGCTGTTTCAGGGTTGTTTTAGTCAAGATCTTTCACCCGTGGCTTTTTTTACCAAAATAAGGAGAAAAACTAAATAAAGACCTTGCAAGTAATACTGTGCCAGCTTTTTGGATTTATGAAATAGCCACCTAAAATTCGGGATCACAGAGACCACCAATGTCTGCTTACATAGCTCACCGTTCTCAGGTTGCCGAAATGCATGGGGAGACGCTGGAGCTTTTCCTCTATATTATTTTATGATCTCTATGGACAGCAATCCTGGAAAATTCTGCTGATGTACTTTGTTATCCTTTCAAGCACAACTCAAGTCACGGGTTTTAGAGGATACTAAACATACCACTCAAATGCATTCTAACTTCCAGTCACAATATGAAGCTAAACAAAGCAGGAGTGAAGCTGCTTACCATCCCTCTCCACCTCCGGCAACGCGTCCAGACGCTCCTGCAGCTCATCAATGGCAGCTTTGTTGCTGCGCTTCCTGGCAGCAAGGGTGATCACCCCTTTTCCGAACTTTTTAACAGCTGCCTCCAGCTCGATCGAGGCCTCATGTTTTGTTAGGAGTTGAAACTCTTGATGGATCTGTATTAGTGTAAAACGAAAGAATAAAACATACAATCTGTGAGCTCCACAATTATATGTAGGCACAAGAAGAGCTGAAAAACAATACACAAATGGTGACCAAGAGAGCTAATGAACCAGCACAAAGAATACGAAGAGCTAGAGTCACTCAATCTTCCCCGAGTATCGGCAATAATAGGATTAGCATACTAAAAGTAGCTGGAAAAAAATTCAACCCTTATTGGCGGGGATCAGTAGAAGTTGGCCACTGTTGCACCTTGAATCTATACATACGCCTAGACCAACCTACAGATGGACGAGATAGAGCACTTAGAGCTCATCTACCTAAAGCCACCATTTTGAGCTGTCAACTGCGGCGCCGCGATGCGGCTCTCAAACAAAGCTTGGGAGTGCCAGAACTCTGGAAACATTCAGTAACTTTTCACCGGGAGGTGACAGTCCAAGCATGCACAGAACTCTTCTCAAAAAAGGTCCATTATTTTCCTGCAGTGCACCAACTCTTGGAAAGAAAAGCATACACCTTGTACACTAGGAATTAGATTATTGAATTCAACTATTCAAGACCTTGCTATAGACCCTTTCAGGCAACATTTCATGGGCGCCGCCATCTTGAGGTCAAGTGACACTGCCGCCATAGCCAACCTTTAGTTTTTCGCCGTTGCTCCGCATTGTGTGCTGCGCCGGCCACCACCGGAGCTTTGTTTTCGAGTTCTTTTACATTCTGCGTTGAAATCTTGTATATTCTTTAGGTCGCTTCAATATTTCGGGCATTCGTTTATTCATTTGATATCTATATTTCAACATAGCTCTTGTATTTTTTTTTTAATTATGGAATGGAATCGGAGAGCGAATGGATTGGCGATACAAGATTATGGCCTAGGCTTCAGAGACCATGTAAGTTCATCACATTCATTCGTTTTTGTCGCTAAAGAGGGCGGTCAACACCATTGCGACATATGGAAATTTCAACTGACGCAGTAAGGCTATCGGAGTCGTGCTTCTCGCTGTTTGTGCGCGCTTTAGAAATCGTTTCCGTAAGTAAAAGCCGAATGACAAGTAAGCGATTTAGCGAGTGACAGCGACGACAGTTAGCGACGAAGATTTCTTACTGTCGCCCTCGCATCACTCGGTTTTCGGATTTCTAGAAAACGTCACTTACCGTGTTTGCCGCTCGCTCCTGTCACTTCCATGCGGTTTGCCTTGTCACGCGACTGAATGAGTGACAGCAAAGCGGGTCGTGGTCACTTGTCTCGTTGCTCGCCAAATCGCTTGCATGCGGTTTATACTCGATATCGAGGTGCCAATGGTTCAGTGTTGTGTGCATGGAAATTAATTAAGCGTAAACCGCATGTAAGCGATTTGGCAAGCAACGAGACAAGTGACGACGATACGCTTCGCTCCCACTCAGTCAGTCGCGCGATGAAGCGAACCGCACGGAAGCGACGGGAGCAAGCGACCAAGACGGTGAGCAACGTTTTCTAGAAATCGAATAACCGAGCGACGCCACGGGCGACAGTGAGAAATCTTCGTCGCTGACTCTCGTCGTTGTCGCCTTCGCTTGCTAAATCGCTTATGTGGGGTTTGGCTTTTACTCACGGAAACGATGTCTAAAGCGCGCAGACGCAGCGAGAACCACGACAGTGATAGCCTTACTGAGTCAGTTGAAATTTGCATTATGTCGCAATGGTGTTGACTGCCCTTTATTAGCGACAAAAACGAATGAATGTGATGAACTTACCTGGTCTCTGAAGCCTTGGCCATAATCTTGCATCGTCGATCCATTCGCTGCCCGATTCCATTCCATAAGTAAGAAAATACAAGAGCCATATAGAAATATAGATAACAAATGATTAAATGGAAGCCCTATATATCGAAAAGACCTAAAGAGAACACAACAACACAAAAACAACGCTCCGGTGGTGGCCGGCGCAGCACACAACGCGGAAGTACGGCGAGAAACTGAAGGTCGGCTATGGCAGCCCAGAAAGCGCGCGGAGGGCACGCCGACTGGTGGCAGCTCGAGTAACTGACTCCCTGAAAGCATCTATATGATTCGTAGTCATATTTGAATATTTGCACAACACTGGTCAAATTCAATGCAAGTTGTTGCATATTCTGTGATAGACTGTCTGCAGCAGTAAAAAGTCTTTATGACGTGTGGGTGCTGCCTGGCTAACAGAGCTCCAAAGCACGGCAACAGACCTACCCCATAGTGCACCCACCACTTCCTTTAGTTCCTGGTCCGACGTGACTATTTACCCTTGAAACCCTGCAGAAACTGAGGGTTGAGGCATTGGTATATGTTCCCCAATAATCCCAACCTTGCCCACTCCATTAAGTGTTTGGTACGCCCAAAGAAACCCTTAAAGGGTAACTGCAAAGAAAAAAACATTTTTTTTTAATCAGCCTAATTGGCACAAGCATGTCACAAAACAAATCTTCCACGAAAAAACAATTTTTTTTCTAGGAATATTTACGCCACAGGACGTAATTTAGTCGGTGTCACAACTTCTCCACATTTGAAACTCCCGCTCTTTTGACGCGCGCGGAGTGGCTGTTATACGTCACTCCATGACGTATATAGCAGCCACTACGTGACGTATAATACCAACCTTGTGGCGCGCGATTTAAAACGGACGAAATAGCCGCAAACTAAAATCAGTTTTGCGGAATAAATATTGCTGTAAAAAAATTTTGTTTTTGGCGGAAAAATTGTTTTGTGACATGCTTGTCTCAATTAGGCTGTTTAAAAGTACACTTTTTTTGCTTTGCAGTTGCCTTTTAAAGGGATACTACAACAAAATTGCGGCCCTTATTTCGTAGTCTATACATGTTCTAGGAAGCAGTATCACATCGGACACCAATCTCTTGTTGAAAACGACACAAAAAGATATTTTAAAAAGAGTTAAACGATTATCAACTAGCACCTGGTGAGTGTCCCTAAAGTTTCGTTTGGAATGCCCGTCTTAGAACATTGACAGGTAATGACAATGCCTGTCTCGCCTAGAACAATGGGGCAGCCCCGCTCTTTGGAAGTATGGCTCACCATGCCTGTACTCTAATACTGAACCCGATTACCAAGCCCTCACGACGATGGACTTGCTGTGGTTAGTTGCGGTGGCCCGATCGCTGGCATGCTTTGGTTGCTTCAGTGGCTGGAATGGCTAAGGCATCCCGTCGACCAGTTTCATCTACACTTTGAAGACCTGCGCGTTTTAAATCCGAGATGCCACGCCATTATGCGGCAGAGGACTGTGGCAACTTCGTCGCTGACACGCCATCACAACACAAAAGAGTATGCAGCTAAGACTAAAACTGACAACTCAAGTGAGGCCTTGCAACTGAAGTCACAGGGTTGACGGTGTGGCCGCGGTGGTGAGGGCGTTCAGTCCATGGGCACCTCAAACGGCTACATTATAACGTGATTAACACGTTGACGTCACTAAGTGATGAAGCTCATAATCATGTCAGCCTCACCGCAGCTTTGCTCGTCCCAAGACAAGCTACGTCACGATTGCGCCGGACGTGACATGCTCTCCACTGGCCGCTCTCCGAACGCCTGCCAGAGTGGGCCGTTTAAAACGAAAAATACAGTCATCCACTCAAAATACAAACATGCGATTTGCGGATATCGTAGATCATATTCACATAATCAGCCTATTTCTGAACACGAGGGGTATATTTAAAATTTTGTTGAAGTATCCTTTTAAGGGGCTGTCAATTTAGCATGAACCAAGAACTAAAAGTGGTGGTGTGTGCAAGTGCGAGGCTTGGTGCTCAGCTGAAAAGGTTTTTTCCTGGGCACATAAAACAGCCGTTGCAATGCTGAAATGCTGAAACAGGTGCAGCAAGGAGACTAGATTAAAAAAACTTATCCTAAGTTCTCTGCTCTTATTGAAATATGATTTATACAAACCCACATTTCAGATAACTATTAACCATTCTTCATATGATATTTGAGGGAGCTAAGGAACATAACAAATGTGATGATCCTGGATGTTGTCAGCCTAACAGACGATGTTGCTATACTTTGTGCTTCATGCACCCTGCACAGTTCCAATACAAATTATACTGGCTGTACAGAAGTTGTTTTAGCTGTTTAAACCATAGGTATCATAAGCACAAGTCAACAAAATATTCTAACAAAGAGATATTCAGTGCTTACGACTTGTGCGTGCCCGAGAGCAGGATACTTCGATGTCACGTCGGCCACGAGTGGCTGATTGGCAACCATCCAATGTCTCCGCTCATCGAATGTGCGCTCCATGGATACCGCAATCTGTTCCCAATTCGGGTCGGTTTTGCGCACTTCCTTGGCCATGAAAGCAAGGTGTGCAGCTACTGTCGCCTCATCTTCACCATCACCCCAGAAGGCGATGCCTTTGATCTGCAGAGATGTTGAGAGTAGTGATCACTATTAAACACTAAAGTGCAATAGACTATTCCTGCCTACTCTGCTACATCCATGAAGTGGATTTATTTAACTTTAAATACAGCTTGAATATGCATCACAGCATAAACTGGGCTACGGTCATAGTCAATATGAAAAAGCACAAGCAAGCGTGTGGCGTTGAAGGTCACTATCTAATGGAAGAAAGCTGAGCTATCAGTGAGGCTACTGTGCACATGAGTGGCATCTGGAGTGGCTGTTTGATTTATGTCGTCACTCCACCCTTGGTCTGCAAATGATTGCTGTCAACAGCACTTTCAGATCTGTTTTTGGATCAAGGTTGCCACATGCAGCAGCATTCGGCCTTGCTGTACCAAGAGGTATTTCCAGTCTTCTTGTTCCCGTCAGATACCAATTATTCTTTGGTTCTCTCCATGCGGATTGTATGGAGGCATTTTCGAAACTTTTAGTTGCATTAATAGTGGCTGAATCAAAATGGGAATTGTGGACACTAACAAATAATAATGCTTGAGGGTACGGGTAAAAAAAAAAAAAAGAGCAGGCCCAGCAAACCAACTAATGAAAAACCACGGGCTGCTGCCATAAACTGGCAACAACACTATGGGTGAATCAATTATTTGCATTGACAACACAGGCTTGCATAGTCTGGCACAAAGTAGATTATCTGCTCTGCAACAGTGTCGGAAACATGCAGCATGCAAAAAATCAGAAAAAATAAACGGAGAGTAACTAGACTAGTGTCACCTACTGACGAGTAGGGAAAATATATCCTGCCACAGAACAGCGTCGGAAACATGCAGCTCACAAAAAATCACAAGAAATAAAAGGAGAGTAACTAGACTTGCCACTTACTGACGAGTATGGAAAACATATCCTGCTACGGATTTGGGCATTTGCTTGCTGTTTCTAGGCACTCGGCCATTGATGCCATGCAACAAGGATTTTGTGCTTCTGACTGCTTACACTTTTTGGGTTATGCACCACAATGTTTAATGGGACCAAAGCCGTCATGAAAGGACATAGACCTTAAATGCAAAGCTTGCATATGTAGCTGTTTGAGGACACTGTGCTGTCTTCTTTCTACTGGTACACTGTCTCGAGACGCCCTGAAGGCTCTAAAGAGAGATGCAACCACTGCCTAACGTTAGTCAAGAGCGGAACAGCGATGGGGCCTGAAGCTTGTGGAGGCCTGAGAGACAAAGTGGTGAATTTCATCTTCGACAATGAAAGCGATGCATCTTTCTATGGTTTCAATGACGCCAAAGCCAAATACGAGAATAAACTCATTCATACACTTATCGAATTCAGCCATAATTTTCTCTGTTAGAGATCAGACCCGAAAAATTGTCTCATATCATATTTCTTACTTTAGAGCTGTGTACTTTACACTTTGTCTAATCATAAACCATGCAGCATGGCCAATGCTACAGCATTCGTAAGCCACCCAGAAGACCGGAATAAAGTCAGCTTAAACACCACTCTCCTGATTGGCTTAGGAGGGCTGCAGTTTTGACTGCACGGCAGTTTTGGCGAGGCAGGGTATAGCTGGACATTTTTTTGGGACTACATGCGTGTGAAGCAATGTTATCTCTTACTTTCTATTTATCATCCTCACTGTGTAAGCAGATTAGGCAAGGAAAAAACTGAGAACCGGATGATTGATGATGTAGGTCAAATATTTGGTCAAATTTCTGCAATAGGATACTGCAAAGACAATAAAACTCTTCTGCTATTACATGCAAATTTAAAATAATTTCTTTACTGAGAGCATAATAAGCAGTATACAGGGCATTTTGTTGCATAGGGCCCAAAATTGTATAAAAAAAGGAAACTTGAAATTAAGAAGTTATTGCTTCAGAATTACAATGTTAACCATAGCAGATCTAGGGCATTGCAATAGATACGAATTAGCTCACTAATTCACCATAATTCGTTAATAAACTTTTTAATTACTGACTTCATGGACCATATTGCAATCGCAAGTTTGAATCCGGCTGCCCTGAAAGACAACCAAGTCACAGAACTGAAGAAAAAAAGTGACCGGCTAAGACATATTCTTAGACAGAGTCAGCCCTTGCCACCAAGCATTCAAAATTTGATGCAAAAATGGGTGCAGCTTTATGACAAGGGCCAAACTCTGTACAAGAATATCCCCAAGCCGGTTGCCTTTGCTTTCCAGTTCAGCAAATTGGTTTAAGCTTGCACGGCAACTGGCTTCAAAATTGTGTCCGCAACATGGGCAGTAAAGCTAGTAGCTAAACTTGATTCACAATGTTTAATTAAAGGGGCAGTGCAACAATTTTCAGACTTTGGCCAATTAACTGCGGAAATTAATCTGCGTCACTTATAGAACGAAAAACCGAAAGCCGCATTTTCTTGCGAGCGCTAGTACTTATTTAAGGAAAAAATGAAACAAATAGAAGGTTGAAGTGCCTCTCAACTCTCCACGCCGACTTTCGAGTGACGTCTCTGGAGGTTCACGTGGTTTCCCCTTGGGCTCTCTCTTCAGAGACCCCAGCCGCTTCCTCCGCGATTGTTGACTTTCAAAGGATTAGCCTCGTCGAAGGTCGCGGCGAGCGATGGACACAAAGGACGGTTCGCCACGGGGCTGACGGCGAGTGTAGCAGTGGAGGGGGACAGGGTTTGTTGACTTCCGCGTATCCCCCAGAGACGCCGTCATTTTAGTTCCCGTAGCCACCACCGGAGGCTGCAGATCGGCAAATAATTTGTTTTTTGCCTAGCGATTACGTAGCAGAATAGCCGTTTTTGGGGAAAGGTGACGAGTTTTTGGTCACTTGGGCTTGTATGAACATATAAAAAATGCAAACTGGCAATTCTTTCAACATTAAAACCATTGCACTGCCCCTTTAATGAGCCAGTTTTCACAATCTCTTCCGTCTGCCACTGAAAAAGCTTCCTTATTTCAAGTTTCCTTTCTTTTTAAATTCTGGACCCTACAGAAAGAAAAACACCCTGTTTATCACATCTCCATACCCAAGAGATGCAGAAGAATATTGCATCGTCTTGGATACTCACCAGTCGGGAAATGTGCCTCACTGAGGCACCAGCATTGTTCTTTTTGGCCTCTTTTGCCTTCTGTTGCATCTCCCTTGCTTCTCCAACCCCGGGCACGGTGCTTGCCATTGAGCGTCTGCTGTTCTTTGCTTTTACACGAAGGTGCCCTCGCCACACGTCCTGGGGCGAACCGGTAAGAGTGGTCACATCTCCAGTTTACGCAAGTTTCTAAGCAATGCACACTTACATATTTATTTTTCGAGCTGTCCTTCAAAGCAGGATACCTCGCCACAAGCTGGCTTGCTGCCTCAGTGTAGAGACATCCAGGGTAGCTGCAGAAAACCATGAACATTTTGTATGTTGCTTCGCAAAATAAAGCTGCTTTCGCAAAAATTAAAACATTCCGTAAAACAGACCTCACCCTCAAAGGTTCAAGGAGCTGAGGGCCAAACATTAATTAAAGTTGAGCCTTTCTTTCCACCCCCCTTAAGACACGTTTGGCTTTTTTTTTTTTTTTTCAGACACTCGAACGTAACGTTATGGCCTTAATTGTATGTGTAAAATATGTGACAAGTTCTTAAAAACAGAATGCAAAAACACATGCCTACTCACATGGTGTACGTGCACATATCGTGGTAGATGTGATCTACTATCCGACGTTTGAGACCTTCGGTTAGATCTCCCAATCCGGTTACATCCTTCAACGCGGTTGTGACGTGCAAGGGCATTGGCGGGAGATGGTACCTCTCTGGGTTCCTTCGTGCCGACTGTTTTGGGAGCTCTTTCTGCTGAAAAACAAGCAACTGGGATTCCCTGAAAAAAGAAAAACGGCAAGAGATTGTTTATACATTAATACTGAAAACATCAAATTGCAGTGTCGGCTGCCAGCTTTTAGTGCATTGTTAATTGAGAAACCTGCAAGCCAAGTTTCCGATGAAATGAGGCAATTCCTTTCAACTTTCATACACTCAAACAAAAAGCTTTAAAATGAAGTACAAGCTGTCACACTGACTATAATTCTCAAAAACTAGTTGTCCCATTCACTAGATCGTTTTCAGCGAGTAGTGAATGTTTTAGCACCTTTACGAAGTACATAAGAGAGCATGAGGTGACAGAGTTTGGACTCTATGTACTGCACAGAACCGAACAGACACAACCAGGATGCAAGTATACCTACGCTATGAGGTACAAACTTCTTTGTCACTCTGCAATTACAAGAACTGAAATAGACTATTCCTTCCCTTCTCGCACTTCCAAAGCTTGCTGACATAATCATGGGGATCATCCCTTGAGTGTGTCAGCAGAGTGTGCCCCAAAAATTAGACACAAGCACTGCATCAAGGACAATTCAAGAAAGAGCTCACAATAATAGAGATTGCCAAGCTCTAACAATGCCTAAGGCAGAGCAGATGCCCCCTGTGTTGCTACATTAGTGAACATACTTGGTATCCTACAGCAGGCACCAGATCAAGAGACCACTTATTCTGGCCGCGAGCTGGCCGAGTTAATGTGACTTGTTTTTCTAAATGTTTTCCCGACTGCTAGTGCATGGAATGAAAAAACATGAATTTCGTCGATTTGAAGCTCCAAGAGTCATTCTGAACACTGTTAAACTAGGGGGATCATTCCATGATGCCGAATGTAGAAAATATTTTTGCATGAATACCTTGCCCTTCTCATCACCACCTAAAATGAAAGGAAATTTGAAAATGTCACTCAGTTCATGAAAGAACAATCCAATTCACAAAACTTTGAAGAAATATGCTTAGCTGATATACCTTCTTAGAATGCAGTTTGTCTCCTAATACACAGGGTGTTCTTTTTAATGTAAATTAAAAAAAAAAAGTGCAAACTGCTAGTTGGATGATGCCTTTGCTAGGTGTGTTCGGCGGACATTATAGGGGTGCATAACCCTTGCGGTCTCTCAAGTAGTTAACTAAAAATCGTAAATTAACTTTTTAATTACTGGCTTTTCGGTCTATGTTGCAAGTGCAATATTGATGTCAGCCGTCATGCAAAGCTAGTTCAATTTGGATAATTAAAAAATAACTAATGGTTTTCGAGATATTTGTTGACAATTTCCCGCATCGCCCTCTTCCGTTTTTGAAACTGGACACTCAAAGTGCTCCAGAGGAGCTGTCCACGTGACGTTTGTAGGAATTACATTTGCATGACATGAAAATCGTATTGATCTCATATCTGCACTGCGGCTGTCGGACCGCTGTTCTTGACATGAAAACTTGCTGCGTCGGTCTTTTAATGCGTTACTGCACTCGAAACCTCACCCGCGATTGTGAACCCGCAGCAGAGTGGCTTTGCTATACCCCGTTTCTCAATAGCTTGGTGGACGGCGAAAACAATGGCTCAGCGAGCCAATAAGAACGATTGGAATGGTGGCCAGTTCGCTTTGGTGGCCAGTATTTGGTCGCTTTGGTGGCCAGTTATCTGTGTGTTGTGACCTCTCCCCATCTTGTCAACCATGGTGAACAGTCAAAAAGAAAGCTGGCGCCTAGCCAGGCCCTTGAACAACTGTGCTTTGAGGAAGATAGTGTAACAGCAGTTACATCCTAGCAGTGTACTGTCTCGGCGGCACGGAGCAACGCTGCTCTGTGCCACAGAACAAACATTTGACCTTGTTATTTGCCCGCTTACGTCTCCATCCACGCCCAGTTCTTCAAGGGCAAATTGGTCCGTCGACTTCCTGGTATTCCGGAAAGGACTGTAATCCAGAAAGACTCGACAGATGGTTTAAGGTGATCATTTACCTTCAACGCGAGCAAGCCTGCCGTCTTGGAAATTTCGATAAACAAAACTGGCGTGTCACCCGTCAGACCACTTCTTCGGTCTCTTTTCCCACCTAAGGCGTGAATGTTATTCTGATAGACGGATACGGCACCTTGGTGTCATGTGCTCAGCTTTGACACTGTTATTGGCTAATGGGTATTGTAGTCTTCACCGTTTGCCAAGTCAACGTGAACTGGAATAGGGATAGCGTATGCTCACATATATCTGTTGTCATTTGCATGACGATTTTCACGTCATGTAAACGTCACACTTACAAGCGTCACATAGGCAGCCTGTCCGGCGCTCTTTGAGCGTCCAGTTTCGGAAACGGAGGAGGGCGATGCGAGAAATTGTCAACGAATATCTAGAAAAACAGTAATTCTTCTTGAATTGTCCAAATTGATTTAGCTTTCCATGGCAGTCAACATTGATACTGTGTTTATAACATGAATCGAAAAACCAATAATTAAAAATATATTTAACAAATTTGAGTTAATTACTCAAAAGGCCACGACGGTTATCCACCCCTCTAATGTCTGCCGAACTCAAAGAGACACTTAGCAAAGACGGCGTTCAGCTAGAAGTTCACACTTTTTTTTTTTTTAATTCTGTTTACATTAAGAAATAACACCCCGTATAAAAGGGAAACATGTAATGCTCATCAATGAGGCTCCAAGCTGCACCTATATTAGAAGTCAAATGGACACAATATATCTGCCATACCTTGCCAATTTCTTTTTAAGATGCATTTGTAGAAGAAAAGGTTGAAAACATTCTTTGCAGCTATTTTGTTTTTGCTGTCTCATAATTACAGATCTAGAACAGCCTCAATTGTATAACAAATTCATATCATACAAGACTGCATTGCTAGCAACGAAGAACTGGCAAATATTCATATAGAATTACCCAGCTGTTGCACCCGCAACTGCAGGTGTTGCTTCCGCTCCCTCAGGCTGGTTTTCTTTGTTCAAAAGTCTCAGCTTGGAGTACTGGGCCAGGGTGGTCGAACAGTCCATATCAATGTAGTCCTCAAATCTTTCATCATACGCCTGAGTTAAAAAATGTTGGAATGAGATTATGCTCCACAGCTGGTGCAATCATAACACATAAAGCTGCCATGAACAGGCGTACAAACAAATTGACACAAAATCCACATTTCTTGCACACATAACCAATTGTCTCCATGCTGGCAAGGCTGGAAGAAAATGACTAAAACATGCATTTGTCCGATGCAATTATGTCCTTAATTGTGGTCCTCGAGCTCCATCAATGACGAAACTACTCGTCATGCTCAATATTTACTATCGCCAAGACTGACACTGGCAAAGAGTGGCCTACATGTAAACGTATAGTGCAAAATTCACCAAGAGTCAGACGGCGATTCATGAAACCGTTTATAGCATACAAGGACAATTTCGGCATACTTCATTACTAGGTCAAACACGGCAGTTCAGCATGCAAACAGCACAGCAAGGGGGAAATAAAATTTAAATCTGTGAGCCCAGCACAACATGTTTACCTGAAGTATTAGGTTTTCAAGGTTTAGATGGCCGAAGTGCATCGACGTCTCCAGAGCCTCAACAACATCATTCAGCATGTGACAGCCAGAAACAGTGATTGTCTTACACGACTGCCCATGCCTAACCAGGCACGTGATATCCATGAGTTCACGTTAAACTGTAAAACAAATTTCAACATCTGTGTCATTTGTGAAGTATTACAAATCGAGAAAAATGAAGACTTCTGCAGAAAAACATGCTATACATAGCACTTCACCCACACTGGAAATACTTCAGGAAATAATAAGCTACAAATGAAGCGTTTTTTTTATAACAGTGTTGGCCGAGGCAGACTGCACAGCTTGTGTATGTGACAATACATGGGTCGCACTGACGTCAAATTGCATACTTTTGATTACCATGGAAGAGGAGGAGAGGGAAGCTGCTTTTGTAAGGATTTTGAGGGAGGGGTTTATCTTCTATAATCTTCTGGAAGGAGAATAGCGACGTCTGTGCAAATTCAGGAGGCAGAAAAGATGATCCTGATAAGAGGGGAGCTCTGTCTTCCCCTCTTTTCCGGTGGTCATCGGAGCGCTCTTTGAATGATGTGACATGCAACGCATGTATTAGAAGCCCCCCCCCCCCCCCCCCTTTCCTTTTTTTCTTGCTCCCATTTAAGTCACTAATTTTATGTACATTTCTAACTACCACATTTTAGCTGGAGATGCATAACTTAATGTCCAAAATAAACAATATCAGCCAGAGGATGTTAGAAAAATAAAATCTGGCCTTGTACAATGCAGGTTCGACTTATCGCTCTTCTCAAAAACTTGTATTTAAATGCGAGATTTCAAAAATATCCGCTGCACGACTATCTTTTCGGGAAAATAGAAAAATGATGCACGCAAAAATATTTTCGACTGACACTCCCAATGAAAACAAAAAGCTATCACTGTCACAATTTTACATCTTGCATTTATTTTGCCATGTTCCAAGGAACAGAACAGCTAATAGAAACAAAACAAAACCAAAGTGGGGATGGCTAATGAAAAGGATAAATATGTAGTACAAATCTGACTTCAGGCATTCAGATTTTTGACAATATTAATAGGTATTGACCCCTGGTGTCAATACCTGTGTCTTCATGGTTTCCTAAAGGATTGTGTGGCAATTCTCTGGTGCTCCGGAAGACAGGTAATGGAGAATAAAGACACGCTTTTCATCTCCACGGTGAGGCCTGGTGTAAAACGTAAGCGATCAATTCGTCTAACAAGCACGTGACTTCCACTTGTGCAGATGAAAAGTCTGTCTTTATTGAACTTGTAAAGCGCCTAAAAAACAAGGACACGGGGGAAAAGGAGACAGGACCAAGCGCTCTGGTCCTGTCTCTTTATTCTCTTGTCCTCGTTTTTTAGGCGCTTTGCAAGTTAAACATGTACCAACTAGCCCACCTATCCATTTTCCTGACTTTGTTCTCCTTTGGCCCGAAGCCCATACATTTCACCGTCATCTCTAGCGCAAATGGGGGACTATGACGTCAATTTTGTTGCGCATGCTCGCGCACACCTGCGGCTGCTGGCTCGTGGAAAGAACGTGCACCACTTATTATGGACACTAAATTGTTTGGCTTCATAAGCGCTCGAAGCTTGGAACGCGTGCGTGAGCTGGTATCTCGAGGCGAGATCGTTCCGATAAACCAGAGGACGACACATGATACACCGTCGGCGCCTTTGCCCGTGCGTCGTATCGGGTAACGTTATCTGAGCGCCGAAAACGAACTGCCGAAAGTCCACCTTTCACCAGAGGCGCGCGGTTGGATATCGCGGTCGGGAGCTGCGACGCCATTGCGCTTGAGTCAGCCCCGTTCGTAATTGATCACAAGAAACAAAAATGTTTTTAATAGAACATTCTTAGGGGAGAAGCTAGTTATTCGCAGTGGTTTGAACAAGACCGTTTAGCAGACTGTTCTCAAGGCACCACCAACATTGCTCGCTTTCATTGAATTGCGTGTGAATGTGGCTCGCCTTCTCTATCCCCGTTTTCGCAAGACCTGGTTGTTGAAAATGTAAACCGATAGCGTAATCTCCGTTTTGTTTCGCAAGCCCTGCTGCGCCCAGATGGACGCGCCCGCGCTGCTAACAATGACCATGCCGAGCCCACGTGTGTTCGTACGTATCTCACAGGGATGTTCAAAGGAGCGCAGGATGAAGCTGAACGGCGGCGTTGGCTGATCATGCCTTATAAAAAGACATGAACACGTTTAAAGCAATAATAAAACGAGCTTACCCGACACAGTAATTTGATAGGGCTACCAGGACTGACGTGACCCGACACCTTGATCTCACGGTAGCGATGAAAAGAAAGGACGTAAACCGAGAAACCCGGATATGCAGAACTGGTAACTGCGGTAGTGTTGATTACAGTGTACACTCATTTCACGTAAATATTAATTTCAGCCCCCGATTAGGCACACAATTTAAAAATAATAATTTTTTATTTGTAGGAATTCGGCACTGTAACGAAGATGCCCAATTTCACGAGCAACGTTGGGTATCGCTAGTTAATTCGCAGTGTTGCTATTCACGTACGCAAACAGGATCTCGACGCCTTTCTTTTATCGCAGAGGTGCCAATTCAATGCGGTTTTTACTGGACCTTTTAGGAAAATGACGTTTTGGCGCTGCCCGCTGTGTGTGTTCTTCGCGGTGAACCTGATAAGAGTGATAAATCACGTAGCAGAAACGCATAGTGCGGAGTCGAACTTTACGATACTTTGCGGCATCGATGGCTGCTGTCACACATTCAAGGTGTTCAACTCGTATCGCCGCCACGTTTACCGGAGTCACTCCGAGCATCTACAGACGTCCGGGGGTTGCGGGTCTGGTCTCGCTGCCGTCGGAGGAGCGGAACCCCAGAATGAGGTCGACCCCCAGAACGAGGTCGACCCCCACAACGAGGTCAACGCAGAGGACCTATCATTTGACCTTCCTCAAGAGCAAGCAGCGGCTGCTCCCCTTTCACCAACTGAGAGGCCCATCGAAACATTCGACGAGTTTGTTAGAGGTCTGCAAACGAACATCTGCTTGTTTTTTTTTAAACTTGCTGAAAAGCACAAGATGCCACATATGACCTGCGAGAACGTCTTCGGCGACTTCCAGTCTCTGCTCGAGGTGATCCTGAACAAGCATGCCGAGCAGATCCGGCAAGCCATGACCGTTTCCGACACCCTGACTGACAGCCATGGTGTGTTCGGTACCGACTTCCCTAGTTGCCTCTTCGACAAGGTCAAGAGCAGCTATCAGAGGGAACAATTCGCGAAGAGGAACTTCTTGTACGTGGAGCCTGAAGAACACCTGCTCCTAAGCCCAGAGACTTCATCGTTCCAGTACATTCCAATTGGAAAGGTAATTGAAAACCTGTTCGAAGTTCCCGCATTGGCAGAACACCTCTTGCAGCCAGCAGAGCAGTTGAGGACCGATCCACATGAATTGCGGTCCTTTCGTGAAGGCACAGCACTGAAGCAAGTGCCAACGAATAACGATGAATCTGTGCACAACCTTCATGTTGCGTTGTACACTGATGAACTGGGGATTACGAACCCCTTGGGGCCAAATCAAAAGCGACACAAGTTGTTGGTGGTCTATTTTTCCCTACTCGACCTCCATCCAAGATACCGCGCAGACTTGAGCAACATACATTTGACACTGATGGCCAAGTACCAGGATGTCGAGAAGGAGGGACTCCAGAAAGTGTTAGACCCCCTTCTCCGTGACCTGGCTGAACTGAGGGACCACGGTTTTCAAGTTCAAAGCAGCAAAGGAAGTACAAGGGTCAAGGCCACAGTTGCTGCCATTTGTGGCGATAATTTGTCCCTCAACAAGCTTGGAGGATTCTCCTGTTGTTTCAGCAGTGGCAGAGTGTGCAGATTCTGCATGGCCCACAAAGCCACGCTTGCAGACCTCACGAGGGAAGACCTGTGCACATTAAGAAATGCTGCCACACACAGCAAACACCTGTCAGCAATTTCTGTGAATCCAGCATTGAAGAAGCTGTACGGTGTCAATGGACCCTCGCCAATGCTGGCATTGGAGAACTTTGACATCACCAAGCAACTCATGCCAGATGTTATGCACGACATGTTTGAGGGAGGATTTGCCGTTGTCTTGCACTACACTCTTCAGGGACTCACTTCAGATGGCATCCTGACACTGTCAGACTTTGGCAAAGTGGCAACATTTAAGGTCGGCTTCAACGATAAAAAAAATAGGCCCGAAGAACTGCAAGCTAACTTCTCCAGGGACCACCGTGCCTTAAAAGGCACCGCTTCCCAAAAGTGGTGTCTGTTCAGGCTGCTGCCATTGATGGTTGCATCCTGCATCCCGGAGGGAAACTCACACTGGGAGGTTTACTTGATGTACCGAGAAATTGTGGACATGGTGCTTGCTCCCATCATACCCACTGACATCCTGCCGTATCTTGAAGATAGGATTCAGGCTTTTCTGCGAACCTTCAGCGAGCTGTACACATCAGCTAGTGTCTCTCCCAAGCTGCACTACCTTATACATTACCCTCGAATCATAGAAAGGTATGGCCCTCTACAGCAATACTGGTGCATGCGGTTTGAGGCCAAACACCAGTATTTCAAGAGCATGGCATCGAAAAACAAGAACTTTGTGAACATCGGCAAGTCCCTATCCACACGGCATCAGCTTCTGCAGAGCTACGAGCTCCACATGTATGTTCTTGACAAGAATGTCTGCGCCACCGGCCTCAAAGCCATAGCTCCCGCTGAGCTAAATCCCTGCGCGCGGAGCCTTGCGTCTGATGGCCAGGTATGGGAGGCAAGGTCTGTCAAGACAAGCACAGGAGGCTATCGGAAGAAGGATGTTCTTGTAATGAACAGAACAACGTCCCTCAGCTTTGCTGAGGTTAGTGCACTCTACCTCAAGAATGGTAAAGTGTTTCTCCTCCTCAACGAGCTGGAAGTAGAAATGTACCGCAGGCACAGGTGCTGTTACAAAGTGCGGAGGACCGAGAACTTCTACCTCTCCCAAACTGGCAAGGAAGCCTGTTTCCAACGTTTAGATTTGTACACGGGAGGAGAGATCGTGCCAAAGTGGGACCTCTTCTATTACCCTTAAAGGAACAATGAACAAGATTTTAGAAATTTTCAATGAAGAGTGCTTTCCGAATGTTTGGGGTCCCAGCATGCCATTAAATTTTTTTAGAGAACGCTGCGACATTTATTGCTCTACCTGCGAACAAATTTACGAAACTGAAACTAAGTTTCTGCGCTTTTGCTAGGCGATCCTCCGAAACCAGAAGTGACGGCACATGGGAAGTCAGTCTACATCAGTTTTATTAGTACCACGGTCCTTGCTAGTATTTATTACACACTGTTTTGGTTGCCACGGTGAGTTTTACACTGATCAAAGCGCGAAGCACATACACATTGTGCTCCGTTTCAGAAGTTGTGTGCGGCGCAGGAGAAGGCTAAGGGGCGTAAACAGGCAACCTTGTTTGGATCAACAGGTCCAACAAAAAACAAAAAATATGCACTTCTGTACTTAACCGATCGGTTACATGTGAAAACAGATTAGATTAATTTATTCTGTATGCACTTCCGCTGGATTCTGTGGTCTCGCTAGGCTTGAACGACTAAAGCCAGAGCGAGCTGCTTTCCAAAATGGAGCAGAGTCTGTAATGGTGGCCACCAACACAGTGGCATCCTCGCGAGTGAGAATTAGAACAGGACAATGTTTCAATTCTACCAGAGGTGCATGCCACAAACTATTTTGAACACCCAGTACATGAATACAAAAATGCTCCAAAAGCCGATGATAAAAAGCTTTACTCAGGCATAACATACAAAGGTAACAAAAACAGACGTTTTGCTACCTATGCAGGTGGCATCCTTAGTATACACTAACACAAATGAAGCGAGGTCAATCAGCTTCTACTTATCACACACATCCCTGAAAACATCTGTGGGGGGGAGACGGTATTGCACACCGATGAGTTAGAACGAATGAACCAGGATTCGAGATATTTTCTTTGACCCCATCATTGTTCTCGGGCCAGCATCGTTGCACTGTCCAAGTCAAATGTGTGTCCCGTCATCCAACAGTGTTTGACACGTTCTGTCTTTGATCGCATGGCATGTGTGGCATTGGCAACATCCCTTTTGTGTTCTTTTATTCTCGTGGCCCTCTTTCTGTCTGTTTCGCCAATGTAAGTAGCGTCACAATCTGTCTGCAGGGGTACGGCCCTTTGGCTTCGTGGACAGATTCGCCAAAAGGTAATGCGGTTTAAAAACTGTTCATGTACCCAAAGGACACAAAGCTACTTCTAATGGCGTCTGACATGCCCTGGACATGTGGAATTGACGAAACCTGTGTTGGCCTCGCCTGTGAATCACTCCTTCTACCCATCTGAATCCACCTCCTCATATCTTTAATGAATGCCCTGCAAGAATGGCGTTTTTCTGAAGTATCAGCTACATTCTCTAGTTCTTGGAAACCCTAGCTGTTCGTTAGAGTACATTGCATCGCAATGTGATAATAATGTTCTTACAGCACACCGTTTGTGTTCGGTCGGGTGGTGTGAATCAAAGGACAAAAAGGTCCCTGTGTCACACGGCTTACGGTACACTGCCGTTCCACACTCCCAGTACTGCCCCGGCGCACAAGTACGTCCAAAAAAAGGCAAAACATTATCTTTCCCTGTCTCATACATCAACCGAATGCAGTGTTGTTTGTGAGTTACCTGCCGACAAAGGGGTTTGTGTTTACGCTTTGGAGAGCGCAGCAGTCAGAAAGAAAATGGCAAATGGTTAATTTATACTTGGTTTACACGAGTTGAACCGATTAACCAGTTAAAAAACATTGACCATGACTGTAGGGATGCCCCAAATTGCCCCCTCGTTTAGACATGACAGCTCGTCAAGTCTACCCGACTTGAAATATCCATGAAGGGCAGCCGAACGGCTCATCCCTTTCTTTTGTCGGCCCTGTCCAAGGGGATTTACGGGAACGGGCTGACATGCCCGCGTGGGAAACGAGCAGAGTAGCCGTTCCCAGAGCTGGGTTGGAGGCATCTTCATGGATCAGGGGGCAGAAAGGGTGGTAGAGAGATCTCGGCAGCTCCTATTGTATGCCAGGAGAGGGTGCTGGCACTGGGGCCAATAGGAGTGTTTAATGTCCCTGATTGGACAGGCCCAGTGTCAGCAAGCTGGTTTTGAGGTCCTGCCAAACCGGGACGAGCTGAATTTAAACGAATCCGCGGATCACTACATTTGTCTCCCGCGGTTTGACGGCCACATAAGTTTGTCGTGCGTGACAAAGGAGCTTGCCCGCACCGTGCACGGTTGGGCACTTGGCGCATCATCGTTGACGGAGGCTGTCGCGAGCGACAGTACGCCAAAGTGCAATGTTTTCTTGCTTTGTTTTGTAAAAAGTTGTCCGTCATCTGTAAATATATACATATTTACTCAACCGCCGAGCCTGAGCAACACTGAGGTCACCGAAAACAAGCCGTCCTCCAGCCATCACAGCACCCCATAATCGACCGGTTTTGATCGAGACTCCAAGGGAGACGGCCACCGACCGAGGAAAACAACCCTCTTCAGGGGACAATGAAACCTTACAGGGTCAGTCGACAGGAATCGTGGACGTCGTCGGCCGCTTGGACAACATTGTGTGCCAGAGAGACGATGACGACAGTGCCTGTGCGGAGCGGGGGGGGAGGGGGGCTTCGGCGACAAGTGCTCAAGACGACTAGGACAACAGCTTTCAGCTGATCCAGCAGTACTGGCTCGGCGAGACTCATCAACGGGGTACCGGGGTACTCTCAAGAAGCCAGCCTCAAGAAGACTTCGTCAACACCCGAAGCCTGCATCGACAGAAACCGGGACTCAGGGGAACGGACTCCCCGTGCGGTGATTGACACCGGGGACCCGCGAGTTGGTGACGTCAACAACCTTTATAGACTTCACAGCACCGCCAGGTCAGTGATCTCCTTTCGTTCCATCCCCGGCTGATACCCATGCTCTTAGGCGCATGGCGAAACATAACTTGCGGTGTGGGGCAGGCCCTTGTGAAACAGGCGACAAGGGGTCGGGTGGGGAAGCGGTTCCGCTGAGCGTTCAGTTAGTCCTTGTGAGGAAAAAAACGAAGGAGCTAGAGCTGCAGGTACGACTCGCAGAACTCCGGGCGGAGGAGCGGAGAGCAAGAGTTTGTCTCCTGGGGGAGCGCGGTGAAGAGACGCAGCTTTGCCCGAGGCCCGATGTGTGAGGGAGAAAGAACCGGACGCGCGAGGTGACCCGGAGGCAGGCTTGGGGTATGAGGCCGATCGTGTCGTTCAGAAACCGGAGACTGCCGTGGAGTCCGAGGCCGGTCGTGCTGTACAGAATGAGGAGACTGCCGTGGGGTCCCCAAAGCCGATCGCGCTCTTCAGGAACCGGACACTGTCGTAGGTTCGAGGCCGATCGTGACGTACTGGGACCGGAGACTGCCATGGGGTTCGAGGCCGATCGTGTAGTTCAAGGACTGGAGACTATCGTGGAGTCCAAGGCCGATTGGGCCGCGTGAGAATGAGGGTGTTCCTGCGTCAGGGCAGCTGGAAGGGAGGAGCTCCCGGAGAACCAGGAGTCAGGCCCAGCACTGGGGAGACTGGTGGGTTCCGAGGTCACGAGGGGGGCTACTGCAGTTGTTCAAATTGGACTTCAGTGTCGCCATGACGGGCCTTGTGCAGAGGGTGTGACATGGTGGGTGCCACCAAGTGGGCGGCGCGGGGAGGTGTCGGTGCAGGCGCACGAGTCGTTGTGGGGCAACCACTTAGGCGCTGGGAAAGAGATGGCGCGCCAGGGGCGCAAAGTTGGTTCTTCCTTCGACCAAGTTGCCGCAAAGCGAGCGCCAAACACAGTTACGTGGAAAAATCAAGCCGGGCACGCCTTTGAGGGCCTAGAGGATGCTCTGGCGAGCATCACGGTCCTCGCGACAGCCGACACAGCTGCTCGGGTGTGGTGTGCTTGCAGGGTGGCAGAAGAGCGCTTAATCGCTCTACGGCAAGGGTCTCAAACACGCGGCCCGCGGGCCGCATGTTTGAGACCCTTGCCGTAGAGACTCGCTTGGTTGCGGCCCGCAGGCAACCGGCTACGAGTCCCGGTCCCAATGTCTCGAGCGCTAGAATTGGCATTCACCATCGTGACCTCCTCTCGCCGATTCATTTTCGCTCGAAAAGTATTTACATAGTTTATACCTATTTGTGTGCATTTACCCTTTGTTTCGCTTTATATTTTGCTTCGCAGCTTTCTGTAATGTACCGAAATTCAGCTACTAGGCTGCAAGCGCAAGCTATTCGCTGAAGGAAGCATTTCGGCTGCACAAACTCTTGATCAGCAGGAGCAACTGGCAAAGATAAGCTACGAGCTCGGGATTCTCGCGTTCAAAAAGCTAACACCATTAAAAGACAAGTATTTGTTCCATTGCTGTAGTAAAAATCGTCAGGAAAACAGCAACTGTCATATTACTGATTGTTTTTAGAGACACCTTGAGCTTGGTCAATTCCTGGGTGAATTGAGCAACGGGAACGACAGTGTACTTGTTCAATTAAAAATGCCAGCACGTTGGCGGAGCGGTGTCATTTTTATTATCACATCACGTCAAGGGCCAAAGCCAAGGTAGTCTTATAAAAAATCAAATCTAAAGTTGTCACTGGCAAGACTTTGAGTTTACAAAAAGCATAAAGCACAAGGTCTACCCTTACTCCCCCCGCGTTTCACGTTGGCCCTCGTCATTTGAGGTGCTCAATGTCTGGCCCCCACACTCAAATGAGTTTGAGATCACTGCTCTACGGGAATGGTGTCAGCCGTGGGCGACTTGGGAGGCGATCACTGTCGCGGTTATTTTGAGCAATCGAACGTTCCAGCGTTGTTCAGTGTTCACCATGCGTTTTCAGTTTTCCTTGAATGCTGGTTTGCCGTGCTTCGTTACGTCTTTTTCGGTCTTTTGTTTGCGGAAGCTCTTGCGGCACCGATGGTGTCATTGTTGCGAGCGATCCAGGTCCTCGGGAGGCCAGCTGAGAAACAAAGTATAGTTTCCTTTTTTTTTTTCCTCGTTTTTATTTCGCAATTTGTGCTGGGGGTGCTTGGCTAGGTTATTTTAAGCCATGTGTTTTGTTGTTTTTATTTTTCGCTTGAGGTTAAGCGGTTTGTTTGTATGTTGGTGTTGCAGCTATCGCCTCCCGTTTTTTGCAACTGCTGGCAAGTCCAAAAGTCCTAGCGCAGCTTTCAGGGGGCGTGCGTAGGAATGCCACAAATTGCAACCTCGTTTAGACATGACAGCTCGTCAAGCCTAACCGACTTGAGCAATCCGTGAAGGGCGCCCCAACGGCTCATCCCTTTCTTTTGTCGGCACCATCCAAGGGGATTTACGGGAAAAGGCTGACATGGCCGCGTGGGAAGCGAGCCGAGTGGCTGTTTCCAGAGCCGGGCTGGAGGCTTCTTCGTGGAGCAAGGGCAGAAAGGGCGGTAGGGAGACTTTGGCGGCTTCCCTTGGTATGCGTGGAGGGTGCTGGCACTGGGGCTAATAGGAGTAAGGTCATAAGAAAAAGTACTACGCAGACTCTAACCAATTCCCTCAATGTGCCCGACGTTTCGAAGCCAGCTCGGCTCCTTGTTCACGGGTGACTGTATATGGGCCCAAAGGTAGCAAGCAACCTGTCGTCGTTTTCTTCTCCTCTCTCTTAGCTTTGTTTTCTTCTTCTGTTTCTGTGTGTGGCGCACTTTAGCCCGTATATATAGCTGCTTGGAAGCGTTCCGGTGGATCGGTTCAGATTGTTGCTACCTTTGGGTCCATATACACCAACTCATGTTTACAAACAAGCCAGAGCGCCCCTAGCGGACGCCACCGGCGCCGCGCATGTGCGGTGGATGGTGGGCAAGAAGCCCGCCGTCGCCCATAAACAAACCATTGAATTGCGTTGTTGTCGGCGTCGGTGGGAGTCCCCGTGCTCTTTTTCGAGTTGGAATCGTGGATTTTACGTCCTGCTAACAATGTCTGACTACTTGAGCGGCTTCAGCAGAACTAACGAGGCAAAACTTTGCGTGAATAATGTGACGTGCGGCGATTCATTTCACGTGGACGCCGCAGAATGGCTTGATTCCCACGATGAGATTCTGCTCGCTATTTTCAGTCGCGACGTCGCTCGGACTGCAAAAGCGTGGACCGTAGCTGAGATGGTGGACGTCGATACTGAAAACCGCAAGTAGAATCGGGCATTACAAGCCGGTGATGGCCACTGGTAACAATGATAAACATCTTCTTGTATCTGTTTACACTTAACCTACTTACCCAAACCAACCTTCAAAAGTGTTTTGAGGCCTGCACTTAGTTCTTATCGCAATTACCGGGTCAACGTTTTGTTTACGGGCCGCTGTCGTTTGAACGAGCTGGCGACAAAAAGCAGCCAAGTTTGAAAGAGCAGACGACAGTTCGAACGCATGCGTAATGGAGTACGGGCAAGAAGCACCGCGTCCCGCGTCAACAAACCATTCGAATGTCACGTTGTCGGCGTCTGTGTGAGTCTGCATACTCTTTTTCGCGTTGGAATTGTCGATTCTACGTCGTCATCGCAATGTCTTACCACTTTAATCGCCTGAGCGAAATTATCAAGGCTCGTTACGCCGCTAAACTTTTCGTAAATAATTTGACGTGCGGCGATTCATTCGCATGAACGCCGCGGAATGGACGCCAAAACCATGATGATATTCTTCTAGCTATTTTCCGTCACGACGTCGCTCGTGCTGAAAAAGTGTAGAAGGTAGCGGCGATGATCGACGTCGATACCGAAAATCGGAAGCGAGAACAGACCAAGCGTAACAAGTCGGTTATGGCCACCGGTACCAATGATCAACAACTTGTATCTACTGTTTACACCGAGCCTACTTAAGTCTTTTCAGGCCTGCATTAACTTCTTATTGCAATCACCGGGTCAAAGTTTGGTATACGGGCCGCTTTTGTTTGAACGAGCAGACGACAAAAAGCAGACAAGTTTGAAAGAGCAGACGAAAGTTCGAACGATCAGGCGGCCGTGTGAATTTGAAGACGCACTGAGCCCGTGGGTGGTCCGGACAACTTGGCGGTTTTCTCTCGTTCATGTTGGAACAAAGCAAATACATCTGGCGACCACAAAGTGTTGCTCGCACACGCAATCGTAGTTCGAAAGCGTCTGGTTTGTCCTTCTCACGGCTACTATCCACGTTCTCGGACGAACGGAGGGGGCAAAAACACATGAAAACTGATCTTCAAACCTTTCCAGACTCTCTTGGTACAGCCCCCGTCGTAGCATTTTGACGAGAAGGCAGGTTTTTTGTCTCGTATCTTCCGAAGGAACGCAGGAACGCATGTCTGGCAAGGCGACTTCTGCCCACCGCCCCAGACCGGAAGTGCGTCCGGCGCGCCACCACCGCGGCGTGACGTAGGAGAGTTGAGTTGGTGTATACAGTCACCCGTGAACAAGGAGCCGAGCTGGCTTCGAAACGTCGAGCACATTGAAGAAATTGGTTAGAGTGTACGTAGTACTTTTTCTTATTACTTACCTAACCAGGCGGAGTTCTGCCGAAATGTTTACATTTAGGAGTAAGGTCGGATACTTCTTGAATGCCCCTTGAATATCAGCAGGCATTGTGCTGCTGTGCAGTTGTGTAATTATTACAGTACGACAAATGAAGCCACGTGCTACCCCGGTCAATCCAGTTTTCAGATTGCATGTGTGAGATGTGTTGGAAGGATCAGCGCGTGGGTGGCTACTGCAAAGGTTAAGGGTGCATTGTGAGGACAACATTGACAATAACTCCCGGTGAGCTCGTTGGTACCAGATTAAAAAAAAATGAAAAGGACAGACAAGACAAAGATGTTTAACCTATGTGTCATTTTCGTTAAACTCTTTTGTGTTTCTTTAATTGAGAATAAGTAGTGCTCTCTTGCACATTTCCTGGATTACTTATGTAAAAGAAATTAAAGTTACTCATGGGCACAAAAGAAATAACTTGAACAATTGGAAAAATGATTATGTATGTAATGGACATGCACAAATTAATAAACATTAATTTTTCTTTTATTAATTGACATCCCCAAGATGCATGCATAAGCAGGAGACTGAAGCAAAGTGGCTAAAACCAGAAGGGCTCTGGTCTCCTGCCAGAAAGTATAGTAAATATACAGTTGCGACATGGGAGCGTGTAAATTTTCTTCGTCGAATTCTGTTGGCTTGCGACTTCTAAACCAAAAGCGGTGGCAGGGATGAAACGATAATCTGACGTGACGTCCAACTCGGGAGGGAGTGCTTGGGAGCGGTAAATCGGTTTAAGTTTTACCTTGAAATTTAATGACACACAGACAGACAGACAGACACACACACACACACACACAGACGCACGCACGCACGCACGCACGTGCGCGCGGAAAAGAAACAAGAAACACGTAAATTGACTTACCAAGCCGTTGCTGCTGTAGTCACGTTGTTGCTGCATCCATAGCAGTTGGTTTGACGTTTCCACATACCGTAGGGGTGCCTGCATGGGGCTTTGAACGCCGGGCGCTTTCACTGGACACTGGTTCAGCTCTAGCATTTGTTCTACCTTTCTTAAAGACGAAGAGAGGAGGAACGTACGCATACGTCGCCGGACGGGGCTCATACTCCGCTTGCACCCCACTGCAGGAGATTAACATAAAGCAGAGGCTTAGGTTGGACAGGTGGCAGAAGTTACGACGATGTTGACTTTCTGCGCCGTCCCATCGCCAGTGCCGTTCTTCCGCGAGCGGAAACTCAGTTCAGTACATACCCAGACACAACCAAGAAAACATCGTGGTTTCGCTGGCCGTAGTACCCGCAATCTACCAATCTGCACATAACCTCCCCAACTCGCACGAAAAACGTTTCGACTCGCGTCTGTACCTCCCTCCATCTTCGGCGAATTTTTTCTGCCCGTCGACTCGTCGCTGCACCGGCTGCACGAAATCTTACCCCAATGGATCGGAGTTACTCCGGCGGGTCGTGTCACGTGATAGAACAGACTGAAAAATGGGGAAAACGGGAAAAACGCAGGACGCCGGTAGGTTTTGGAACGCCCAGGTACAAAACTCTTACCCTAGAGTAAGATCGAGTAAATTTTGGAACACGGCCCTCGTTCGGAAAGTAGACGACGTAGAATTATTATTATATACGCTAGAGGTTTTACTGGCGCTAGTGTCTATGCGACCTCCGGTTACTCTAGCGCTTCCGGTCCCTCCCGTGGCAAACTGAAGCGTGCGCATGGAGAATGCGGAACCTGCGGAACAACAATCGTATTTTCGGGGCGTTGCCAAGGGGCGTTGCAGAGGCTGGCGGCAGCATGCTGAGGACACGTATTCTACTCGTCCGTCGTCATTTGCCGAAAAAGTTCTTCCAAGACGAAGGCTTTGCGCACGACGCGAAACTTATTGGTTCTCGGTAAAAGCAACTGTCAAAACGGGACGTTTGTAGGTATGACCAGAGTACGGGTTTCGTCAGGGCGCGAGCAAAGAACGTTTTTCGGAATGTAGCTTGTTAACCGGGACTGACTCTTTGCGCTATCTTGTGTGATGTAAACCAGGACTGACTGTGTCACTCTACCCTCACAGTATGATGACTAAACATGTGAAAATGTCCACGCGTGTTATGTGCAACTGCGATATGTAAATATACTTGTTTTTGTTGGGAAAAAAAAAGGTATAACGTAGCATATTGATAGCGCGTCGGCCTCATACGCTGTAGACGTGGGTTCGATGCCCGGGTGGGCCACTTCTTTTTTCTTTTTTTTCTTTTTTAACATTTTGTTTTGTCGAGGCATTTGGCAATATTTACATTTCTTTTTCAGAATTAAAAAAAAAAAAAGAACAAAAAAAAACGAATGTTTTTGAGAAAATTTTGTTCGACTAAATGGTACGGGTCTCCCTTTTCGAAAGGGAATTTTTACGGAAATGCAGTGCCGCAGGAAAAAGGCACAACTCGTCGGAAGCAAGTTTCGCCGGTCTCGCGGCGGGATCAAAGGTTCTTTCTTGGCGCCCCGAAGCACTGCGTCTCTGTGCCTTCGCGCGCTTGGATACCGATCAAGAATCTGCGCCGCGACAAAGTTTTCAAGGCGTGTCACGCGTAGATATCTTAGCATCATATATCGGCTGCGGAGTTCTGAATCGTCCAGCTGTTCGTCACGTCTAAATACAAGATACGCGCTCATTGAAGAAATAAAATGTTACGTACCATGTGTCGCGAGGGGGGTTAATACACAAAACAGTTATTAAAATTTAAAACAAAAAGGATTGATTTGACGGGAACGTTGTTTACCGAGAGCTTTGGTTTGTTTGTATATTTGTTTCTTTATTTCCCTCTGGAGAGTTGGATCACTGTAATCAAGTGTTACGCTCATACCGAAAGTTATGAGCGTAACACTTAGTGCCTCTTAAGCAGAGAGAGGAAGGAACTTAGATATACAAAACAAAGGGGGGGGGGGGGGGGGGGGGGGGTCACCGGCTACATAAATGTTACATGAGTTATGCACTCAATTGTTCCGCAGGTAGCTTGCGACGTTTTTGGTGAATATGCGTATGGAGGTCTGGTCATTTGGTGTTGGGTTGGTGATCGACGTGGGAAGGTACCTCCAGAGTCGTACCGCACGGGGGCCGAAAGAGTGGGAATGACGGAGGGTGCAGCCGCCCCGAGATTGACGAGGGACAAATTAGACTACTAGCCGTACATTCGAGGTAATTGTTCAGGTTATTAACACGAGAAAGGTCCATAGAAAAGAAAAGAAGGTCGTGTCCCCTTTGGGCGTACGGTCTGCAGGTATGAAGCGCCTAGGCCTTTCCCGTGAACGAGCTCGGCTCCTTATCCGCTCTGTCGATACGGTCGTAGTGGTTCCTGTGACTGCTTCCGGGAATCCTCGGCGTGTACTTGAAGTTCTTTCTTTCCGTTCCCTACTTGAAGTCGGAACGCGCCCAAAGTCGAAGAGTATTCAGAAAATTTTCAGTCGCTTCTCGCGGCGAAACACGAGCGACCGAGCGATGTGAACGGACATGTCGAAAAGTGCGGAAGACAGCTCGGATGGCTCGGATGCTGTTTTGGAAATCCTTCGTGAATTACGCAAAACTCGCGATCATTTCGCTTCGTGATTACGGATTTCTTAAATTTTTTTCGTACGCACATTTTTCGTGGTAAGATAGTTTTGTGAATCTGGCCTCTGTTTTGACGAGATAATATTGTGGTACAAAAAATATACAACATAATATGTTGCCAACTTTTTCTTAATTATGTGCGAAGTAAAATGAGCCTCCAAAGAATCCATCTGGATTCAATCCATGTGGCTCGGGCTTGCTAGCCGGTTGTTGTGCCTGGTGGTGTAACGGTGCACCCGGGAACACCCTGGCCTCGCCCGTCGATTCTTTCGGGAGAGGAGGATTCACGTGATGGGAGTACGAGTACGCTCGCCGGGTGTCCCCGGTCGAAGGGGGGTGTAAGGGTGCGCGATACACCCACATACACCCTTTTTTTCTGAGAGTGTACTCAAAGGCGGCTGCACTACGTGTTGACGGCTCGAGAGGGCGCCACTAAAGCATGCTCTGGGTATAGGCTGTATGAAGCGGGAAGCCAGGGCGGCTCGCATTGCATTTGCTGCGCGATTAAACACTAATTCGGCATGACACTTCGTTGAAAAAAACTACAACAAACTCGGGGGAAAAGTTGAGATCAGAACGGGAGCCACTTCGCGCGCCATACCGCCAAAGGGCCAAAGCGCAAGCCACAACTGCTCGCCGAAGGCCTTCGGAACTCGGAACCGGTTGGATCCTCGCCTGCAGCGCCGTCGCGTACATCCGGGACCTTTCTACGCTCGCCGTTCGTCGGTGCCTGATCCCACTACACCTTTTTACTACGCGCCGCCTTTTCCACCGCTTGGTGGTCGGTATGTCGACGGGTCATTTTTTGTTTTCGTACTTTATAAACTGAATTTCTTTCTTTTCTTATCTAAAATACTGAACAAAAACTACTTTTATAAATAATCGAAACGGCTCTCGCCACTTATATTTTGTATTTTGACTAAAAAGTTTTTAGCGGCTCCGACCAGTAGAAAGGCCAGGACCTAAAACGTCACGATGTCGTCACATATTGCGCGCTTTCGGCACCGCGGGTCGCCCCCGCAAGTGAAGGAGGTTTTCGCGTCGTACCGTTAAAATATCACGCACTGATATTTAATTACTCTCTCCGCGCCCGCTGGCTTGCTCGAACCCCAAGAGACGTGGGAACTGCAAAAAAGGTAGATGCTCAAATAGGATTGCAGGGCCCCCTTAAAAACTGATCTCACTCGTCATCGCATCGAATGCAAAGACACCACCGGGCTCCGAGATTCACTCTCTCCTAGCGGCGTAGACTTTCCATTTTTCGGCGTGGGGGGGGGGGGGGGGGGGCAGGCTGAAAGGTTCTCTGGGGAGGGGGGGGGGATGCTTTTCAGCGCAATTTTTTTTTCACCGTCATTATCAGTAGTTTATTTTAGGGAGTGCAGAGCGCGGCACAGCGCCATCAAGCGATCGCCGGTTTTTTTCAGTTCTTCTCTTTGAAACCAAATGATTTCATCCACGTTATTAATGATACGGAAAGAGCTCAATGAGTTCTATAATTTAAGCAATAAAATTTCGTGCTCGCTAATACTATCTATAAGTAAAATCCGAAAATTCGCCGATGTCGTGTTCGCGCTAACAGCGTCTCGGTGAAAATCATAACCCGGGGGGGAGGGGGGGGGGGGGGGGGCTTCCCCCGGGTGTAAACAGGGGGGGGGGGGGGGCACGAGCCGCGATGCCCCCTGTACTCTACGCCTATGCTCTCTCCCCTCTTCGTTCACAATGTTACTGTAGTTGCACTTGTCAATCTTATCTCACTCCCCATATACATATAGACGCGGACATGAGTACACAAAAAAAAACATGGAAGACATTTAGCAGGCTAGACGAAATGTGAGCGTAAATCGGTTATTAAAATCAATAAATATCCATTTATTTAAACTGTCGGAGGCCCATTATAGGTAGAGCCCGGCAGCCGGGTTTTTTAATAAAAAAAAAAAAAAAGAAAACTGGCTAAAAAGACTTTTAAGTTTGAAGGTTGGTTGGGGTAAACCGGCTCGGTGTAAACAGTACACACAAGGAGATGTTGATCATTGTTACAGTGGCCATCACCGACTTGTTATGCCTGATTCAATTGGTCGTATCCTGCTTGCGATTTTCAGTGTCGACCATTTTAGTCATGGTTCACGCTCTTGTAGCCCGAGCGACGCCGCGACTGAAAATTGCGAGCGGAATTTTATCATGCGAATCAGGCTTTAGCGTACATTCTGAGGCGTTTACGCGGAATGAATCGCCGCATGTCACATTATTCACGCGACGTTTTGCGGTGTAACGAGCCTCGGTAATTTCGCTGAGGCCGCTCATGCACTCAGACATTGCCATGAAGTCGTAGAATCAACAATTACAACGCGAAAAAGAGCAGGGGGACTCACACGGACGCCAACATCGCATTTCAATGGTTTGTTTATGGGCGACGGCGAGCTTCTTGCCAACACTCCATCGCGCGTGCGCGGCGTCGGTGGCGTCCGCTAGGGGCGATCCAGTTTGTTTGTAAACATGAGTTGGTGCCTACCCTAAAATCCACTTAAGGAGATGTGATAATATGTGAAAGTGTTATTGCCACAAGCATCCTCGTTCGTTGCTACACATTTCTCATCTCTTAGAAAACAGGATGTATTTTTTTCTGTTTCTTTTACTTTAATGACCCTGTTTTAAAAAGATACTTACTCTTTTGTAGTCCAACTTCTAGGGTTGTCCCACTTTATTTGTGAATTCCAGCCAGGTTATCTGCCTCTCAGTTACCCTTTTTGTGAGCCAGCTTTTTGCGAGCACTTCGAAAATGGTAATTGTCTTCCTTTATTCTTCTTCCTGTTTTTACCCCAGCAGGACGCATCCTATCTCAAGCAGATACTTTTAAAAATGAAGCATAATGGTGGCTAACGTAGACTTGATATTGCCGCGCGCAGGGCTGAGAAAGCAACGCTTGATCACGAACCTCTAGAAAGTTCTCGTTTATTCCCGTTCCAGACGTAACTTCTATCCTTTATCCCTGATTATAATGCAATTAAATGCAAAGGTGCAAGCGAGCTTTAATTGCATTATAATCATAACCTTAATTGCAAGCTTCACCCTTGTTGGTGTTCGACTGGTGGCGGCTGATAAAACCTGTTTGCTCTACTGACGTCTAACCCCTGGTTAGCTCAGTTGGTAGAGCGCTCCACCTGTAATGGAGAGGTCCCGGGTACCCGGACCAGGCGGATTTTTTCGGTCGCGCACCAGTCACCTAGCTGTGTTTGGAGATTTCTGTTTGTCCTTTGTCCCTCCCGTTCCCCTTCTCCAGGGATTACTTTCGTCGTTTATCCCTGCTTTTGCTGTTCCAGAAAGTGCGTGCTCATTCTCGCCCCGCGCGCTCCGCTCGAACCTTCTCCGCCGAATCTTCGAGATAGTGGCTCACCTTAGATAAGAGGCCGCCCGCGACCTTGTCGAGTCAGTCTCGCCTCAGCGTTCGATCCTGCTGCTTCGCCGCCTTCGACGCCCGCGACGCTCTGTTGTTATCTGTCTTTCTCCTATTTTTGGGCACAAGTTCTTCCCATTAAACGTTCAGTTTACTCAGTCCTTCGCCGCCTCGGTGCTTGTCATCCGTGACATTATGCCCTTCGCTGCCCGCGGCATCAGCGGACGTCTGTCTGGAGAACACCGGAGTAAACTGCAGTCGGTTCGTGCTCCGTGCGTTTTTGAACGATACCAAAAACGGTACACACGGCAAACGTGGGTTTACATTTCCCTGTTTTAACTCACGTTCTAATTTATTGTTGTTATCAGTGTCCTTTTTACAGAGCGCAGCTCTTAGGCGCCCGTTTCCGGCTTGAGCGGCGTCGCTGTCGCCGTCGGCGTAACGAAGATCACCCCAAGGTGACGTGACCCCTAGGACACGTGACCCCTCTCAAGGTCACCCCAAAGTCACGTGACCCTCCCAAGGTCACCCCAAGGTCACGTGACCCCTAGGTCACGTGACCCCCAAGGTCACGTGATCCCCAATCTCTCGTGACCCCCCGAGGTCACGTGACCCCCGAGATCACGTGGCCCCCCCTCCCCCGAGGTCACGTGACCCCGCCGGAGCATATTAAAGAATGAGGGGAGGAGGAGGAGGAGGAGGGGTCCGCCCTCCCCTCAGTACCCTTCCCTCCTCCTCCTCAAGAGCTGCGCTCCCATTCGGCGTTGCAGGGAGTAGTAAACGGCTTTCACTTTTTTTCTATCGGTTATTTATATTTATATACTGGAAAAAAATTTTATTCACCAACGTGTCAACCGAGGCTCGACCTGTTCAGAACCAAAGGAAGAAGGGTATCGAACCAAACCTTATTTATTATTTATCACCTTACTGTTAGAACTATGTTTTCTTATTGTCTGGTAATATGTGCCGGTATAGTAAGATAGGCGTAAATCAATTCTTATTCTAGTTTTCGCTAGATGTATGATGACTTCAACAGCTTCGCGATTTCGACAATGGAGAATTTTAGTAGATCGATCAGATGACTCCGATAACGATACCCGGTACTCCGCCGCCTTCTTTTGCGCATTCATCATATCGTTATCTGCAGCAACGGAGGTACCGAAACGATCTACTAAAACTCTCGAATATCAGGCAACGGCTGCAACGCCGAAGCTTTGCTCTATCTTTGAGGAGAATAGAACTTCCACTGCTTCGTTGAAAAAGCTCAATGCAGAGCATAAAACATTCTTAAGGAACAATATGCCACTCCCATCCAGTGCCTCACTTCAAATGGTGTTCAGCGTGTAGTCGACATATTGAGTAAAAACTAACGGAAATTGCCCGACGAGGCTTTCGGGAACCAGCTGTTGCTCAAAATACTCAAGGTCGATAAATAGAACAGGTGGCAAATTTAAGAACTTGACTAACCCACTTCCCTTTGTTTCTTGCTTGACGACAATAATGTTGGCACTAACGCCACGAAAGTAACGGATTACTTTTTAGGGTAAGGGTCACTTACTTTTATAGAAAAGTAATTGTAATTGTAAAAAAAAATACAATTTAGACTTGAGTAATTGTAAATGTAATTCCTTACCATTTTTCAGTAACCTGTACAAGTCTGCTCCGTCCCACCGTGACTTGGCAAACGGCAAAGGCTACAGGGTTCCAGTGAGCCAATCAGCGCGTCGGAGAGGGTCACGTGACTGTACATCTACATCCCCAGTTTAGTTTCAGGGGCGGGAGAAAGAGCAAACCCGCTTTTGTACGAATTTCGAGTGACGGGCTCATTTTCTAGCAGGAGACCAACGACGCCTAAGACACCAAAAAGGGGTCCAGGGCAGACATGTACAAGTTACTCAAAAAAAGTAATTAAGTTAAGTTACTGAGTTTTGACGTCAAAAGTAATTTGAGTGGAGTAGAAATTACTCAAATAGAAAGTAATTGAGTAAACTATTAATTACCGCAAAAAAGTAGCGAATTACTTTTGAAGTTACTTTGAAGTTACTTTTATATGTTTTTTATGGTAAAACGAAAGTACCGGAGGTTTTGATCCGTTAGCAAAATTGTGCTTGCCAAATATGAATGGGCTTGTTTTTTTTTTTTTTAACAGAAATGCTTTAATAACTGGTTCTGCTTCTGCGTGCCTAATTGTTTTTTACTTTCGTGTTTGTTTGGTCAATGATGTACTGCGAATGTGTCATTTGTACTTTGAGGTTTAGCACTGTCTGAGCTTGATTTTTTAGACAGTGTTTGCTTGTTTACAGAGTTTCATTACGTACATCTGAAAAGGACTTGAAGTAAAGTACAATGTAAAATAGAGGTTATGAACTTCAAGTAAAGTAGTAAGTACACCGGGTGCAATGTACTTGAAGTAACGTATATAAATACAATATATTTCACGGTAAAGTACAAGCACTTTTAACACAATCTTTCATGATGCTCTTTCATTCCCTATACTGTTTTTTTAACTGGTATGCATTACTCCAGGGGTAATAGGAGGCGCATCAGTTTTTACAAAAATGGAAGCAAATATAGTATAAGGTCAACTCGCCGCAGAGTAGTTGTTTTACACTCGCTGACGAGCTATTTCACACAATCAAATTATAAGGCACTGATTCGTTTCGGTCATACAGCCACCATTACTTCACTCAGAGAAATGACCAGATAGCGTCTCGAAAGAGCGCGTTTTCACCCGACAATACCGCCATTTTTTTTTTTTTTTTTTTTTCAAATTTGAGGAATGTACATTGAAGTTGGGAGCTTTACATTCATCGAAAAATAGAAGTACATGCTTCGAAAAATTACTTCAAGTACAATTTTTCTAAACAGTAGTGCTTTAAGTATCATGTACATAGAGTACTTCCCAACAGTGCTTGTTTATTATTTTTTAAATAAAAATTGTGGGGGAATCACTACAGGTTTGTCGAAAGATCTATGAATCTTTGAGGATCCCCATAGTCTCAGTTTTGGCAGGAAAGACAACGCAAAAAGACAATCTTTTCGTTGCCCTTGAGCACGCGATCCTTCGAGTACAGCGGAAACTACGGGAGCACAAGATGAGTTTCAGAGCAGGTGCTGCATCTTGTTGTCTCCTTTGAGTGAGGATGCGGTGTGTGCACCTCCTGTAGCGGGAGAGAGTTTCTACGTTGGGGAGAAGCGGGGACCAGCCCTTTCTTCAAAAGGGTCGAGTCTCCTTGAGCTTTGGGATAAAAAGGAAAGCCAGTCTTCGGCGCAAGTCCCGCAGTTACTCGGCCTCTCTTGCGTTGTGTCTGTTCGCTTCCCGCGCCTCGTAGCAGTGTTGTTGCAGGGAGGGGGGGGGGGGGAGGGGGGGGGGAGGGGGGGAGGGGGGGGGCTTGTGAAACTTTTGGGAGAGTTTCGGACTCTACAAACAATTTTCTCCCCTTCCCCCTTTTCCTACGCCGCATGCTTCCCTTCTTTCCAAATATCAGCTGATCTTCGAACAACTAATATCCTTTGTGCAGGAATGTTTGTTGATAAGCAGAACAACCACTAAAATTCGAAAGTAATTTGTAACTTGAGTAGAAGTTACTCAAAAAAGTAATTAAAGTAAACTACTAATTACCGAAATAAGAATGTAATTGAAACTTACTAAACTACTCAGAAAAATAGTTAAACTACAGTAACTTGAGTAGAGTAGTTGAACTACGTACAAGTCTGGTCCAGGGGAATGGGGGAGTTTCTCGTTCCCCTCTCCTTCAACTGCTTGGCTCATACTCTCGCCCTCGTTTCCTTGGTGTCACGTGTTCTGCCTCCGTCGCTTCCCTTGAATCGCTGCAGAGTATAGATTTGCATAGACAACCGGCTAAGTCTCGTGCAATGTGTGTCAACCCACACGGGCGTATTCGGTCCTCACTGAGGTAAAAACAAAGCTCAATTTTACTGACCCGTGCTGATTGGGGTAGAAATCTCCCGACTTTTTCAGACCCGTCGAATTCCCAGTTTTCCAGGTTGCTAGCCACCCTGATTGACCCTGTGTCTGAAGCAAAAACAGTATCACCACATAGAGAGTCCCACTGTTCTGAAGGTTTCATACTTCAACTTAACAAGCCAGCGTCCGTGCTCCTTTCTTTTTCTAGCTTCGATGTTTTGTCATTTTACCGGTGACATAAGGTCGACGCTGGTTAGCACCCGACAGCTTTGAGCCCTATTATGGCTTAACTGAACAAACTTCGTTTCCTTTTTTTTCACCCGAGAGTGTTGACAGTTGTCAAGCGACTTCGAGCAACGCTAGCCAAACGTCAGCGTCGTTTTGCTCATGAGATAACAAGGTAGCCAAGTAAGGACAAAACTGCAGACGCTCAAGTTTGGAGAAGCGCCCCTGGCGAGTAAAGTCTGATATTTTTAGGGTCGCGTGCCGGTTTTTCGTCACCACGCTCGTCCACGTGGATATAATGTTGCGATATAAAATGGCAATAAAAACATTTTTCGAGGAAGTCGTTAACACATTTTGTTAAGACGCTTCAAAGGTGAGTTGCACTGCTCTTTTCGCTCGTTCAGACAGTTTTAAAGTCCTTTCAGGCGCTCTGTTCGCGAGCGTCGGCAGGCGTCGACAGACACTGACAGGCGCTGACAGACGTGGACGGTATACGACTCCGTTTTATGTCAGCATTGAACGGTCGCGTCTCACGGACGCTACAACGCCTTTTTTTTTATCGTGTCTTGCGCATACCACAGCACCCCCTGACCAAGAAATACAGACCTATAAACACTTGTTAATGTCACGTACGTGCCGCCATGTTTAACTTTCATGCATTCTTGTTTCATAACTTGTGTAAATTAAGGCGAGTGTTGTGAGTTTATTTTATATATATATATATATATATATATATATATAACGGGCATGGTGGCGGGAGGCCGAAGGCGTGGGTATCAAACTGAGAATAAAAAAAAAACCTTAGTGAAAAACAGCAACAACAGACGATTCAATCTTCGACGTTTCGGCCGGAGTCCGGCCTTCGTCAGGATATATATATATATATAATATATATGGGTGTTTTCAACTCAAATCGTGCAGGCAAAAAGAGAAATTTTTTTAATTTCACCGAAAAAAAAATATATGTTAAGGTTTCTAATATCACATTAGCTACATATCGCAGGTTCGTCGGATTTTTTGTTCTCGACTTAAGAATTTTAAAAGACGCCACGTCGGTAAGCAGTGGTTTTCCACATATCCGTCGTGGGTCGGATGTTTCGCTCGATCTCCCGCCGTGGATTTTCAGTCCATATTATATTAACTTTTTGCAAGCACTATGTGAGCACATTTATAACGCTCTAATACTATGAAATATTTTTAGGCGTTTTGCTTTTTTTCTGTAAAAATGTCAAAAACGTTCACTTGGTCAATTGTTGACGAACTTTGACAACTAAATACTTGCGATCTACTTGGGTTACATAAATATTTTTTTTATGTCTACGGACAGCCCAAAGTACGCTCGACGCTTACGTTAATGTTATGGGAAAACCAAAAAGTACCAATTTTAAAATTGAATTTCTCAAAAAACCCATTTTTTATTTTTTGTTAAAATGTAGATATTATAGTTTTCTACTCGAAAATCAAGTCGAGAAAGTGTGTATTTCGTTTGTATGTTCTATATATAAGCCTCAATATCGAAAAAAGCCGTCTTGGTCTTGCAAGACCTAAGTCAGACAAAGCGACCCGTGTGTTTCTATAAATTGTGAAAAGTTTTCTTGAATTTTTGTCGACGTTTTGTAATCAATTATAAACGTATTTCGGGGTATTGAATAGTTATTTATGTTTTGATAAGAGCGAGAAACCACGAGAAACATATGTAACCAAATCAGCAGGCCTAGTATACCTTCAATATCCAAGAGGCACATACGTTGTATTGTTTCGATTTAGAAAACTTTTCACTGTAAAATAGCATGAGTAGTTTTTAGCTGTCATATTACTAAGACATAAAAAGTCACCACATCATTGATATATATTAAACACTTCTTTCCGAAACCAAACGTTAGGGTTTGTTCGCCGCACATCGCACAGATCACCAGGGAATATCCTTTCACTTTCGTCATACAAAAAAAAATGATGACACAGAAACGGTCCCAAACACACGAAGAGAGTGTCACGGAGAGGGGTAGGGAATAAAAATAAATAAATAAGAATAAAATTACCAAACTCCGATCTTAAGAAAAATTGCGTTAAAAAAATAAAAATATTTAAGTTCGAGCTGTGGCAAAGCGAAAGGTCCACGCCTGATGGAGAGTCAGACAAAGAAGTCGACGACACGGAAAGGTAAAACAAGAAAACAAAAATTTAATAAAGACCGAAAAGCTCAGCCGCACATGGCAAGAACAAACATCAACTCCTCCGGGCATTCCCTAAACGGTACACAACCGAATGCGTGCGAACACGCTTGCTACAGCACCGCCAGGTCGCTACGCCATGACGAAATAAACCAAACAACTAAACAATGCTAACAAACAGTTAATCATAAAACATTTAAAAAAACATTCAGCGGGGCGAAAAAAACACGCACGAAATAAAAAAAAAAGTCTTAACTGACCGACACCGGGTCCAGTCCCACGACACTGAAGCCTGACAGGATGACGGTGTCCAGATGATGCTCAAATCTGTTCTTCACTCTATTACGCACATCCACGACGGCTGTGCGGAACAGTGGCTGTGCGGAACAAAGTAAACAACAGATTCGAGCAGCGATGCGCGAGAAGATAACCGAGACGTAACATGCCTCGAGCTTCATATCGGGAGAGGAGCTTTCGAGATGGTTACTGCACTTACTCAAACTTTCTCTTTCCCCTTCCCTTTTTCAAGAGAACACGTCAGCCGGCGTTAACTTTTCATCTCGGCAGAAGGCCACTCTTCACAAACGGTTATAGTTGACAATGAGGCAGACTTCGACCCAACTAGTCTCCGGGCAGAATAAACACGAGTATATTTACCAACACGCTCGTTTTTAATGTCAGGTCTCCGGGCTTTGCTGTTTCCAAAAGAGATAACCTGTCGGTGCTATCGGATATCTGCCGAGAGAAATGTTCGCCGCGTCAGCGACGCATTCGTACGATTTCACTCCTCGTGACACAGGGTGCGCTGCTCATTTTACTGTCACGGGCCGTCCAATCTAACACAACGAGCGCGAAAGGTCGTGGTCATCTGCTGGTTTCGAAAGGGTGGGACGTTCATATAGGCCAGTGAAGGCCCCGAATCAATACGACGTCTGCCGATTTCTACACATCAAAAATTTACGACGCCTGCTGGTCTGTTTAGAAGTGTTGCTTTCTCTTTTGGACTCCTCCAAAGTGGCTTGCCACCTAAAATAGAATTTAAATAATCAATAAATATAACAAAGTGGAACTACTGTATTTAATTTTTGTGTGGAAACGTTGAAAAGAGGCAAAAATATTTTCAAGTTTGTGAAGGCGCGGAATTCGCAAGTCCAGTTCGAGCCGTAAAAGCACGATTTTGTACGATATTGATGCTTAAATAAAGAACATACAAACAAAATACATACTTTCTCTACTTGCTTTCCGTGTAGACAACTTTCCTACTTACATTTTAACAAAAAATTAAAAAAACGTGTTTTTGAGAAAATCAATTTCGAAAATGCAACTTTTTGGTTTTCGCGTAATATTAACGTAAACATCCCGCAAAGGATAATTTATACAGCCGCGTTTTTTATGATATATATATAAAGAGCTTGTTTCTGGCTCTCCGTGGAGAGAAAACAATATCAATTTAACCCAAGTATATCGCCAGTAATTATTTGTCAAAGTTCGTCAACAATTTACCGAGGAGGTGTTTTTGACATTTTTGCAGAAAAAAAAGCAAAACGCGTAAAATTAATTATGGTATTAAATCCTTTTAAATAAATTTACAGAGTGCTCAAAAAAATTAATATAATGTGGACGGACAATCCACGACGGAAGATCGAGCGAAACATACGACCCACGACTGATGTGAAAAACACTGCTTTCCGCCGCGCCTCTTTTAAAATTCGTAAGTCGAGAACAAAAAATCAAAGGAACTTGGGGTTTGTGGCTACTACGTTTGTAGAGACGACGCCATTAAATACATTTGTTTCAGAGAAATGAAAAATTCGACCCTTTTTGCCTCCACGATTTGAGATGAAATCGCACATATATACATGCATATACATATATATATATATATATATATATATATATATATATATATATATATACATATATATATACACAAAGCAGATATATACAAACAGCGACGAATGTTGACAAATGATTCCGTTGATATATACACCAGCTCATGTTTACAAACAAACCGGAGCGTCCCTAGCGGACGCCACCGGCGCCGCGCATGCGCGATGGGGGTGTGGGCAAGAAGCTCGCCGTCGCTCATAAACTAACCATTGAGATGCGATGTTGTCCACGTCGGGGTTGTCCCCCTGCTCTTTTTCGCGTAAGAAATGTTGATTCTACGTCTTCCTGACGATGTCTGATTAGTTGAGCGGCGTCAGCGAAATTACCGACTCTCGTTACATTGCAAAACTTCGCGTGAATAATGTGACATCTGGCGATCCATTCCGCGCGGACGCCGCAGTATGTGCCCTAAAACCTGGTTTGCATGATGAGATTTCGCTCGCAATTTTCAGTTGCGACGCCGCTCGCGGGCTGCAAAAGCGTAGCCCGTAGAGATGGTTGACGTCGATACTGACAATCGCAAGCAGAATCGGACCAAGCCAATTAGGCCTAGCAAGTCAGCGATGGTCACTGGTAAGGATGATCAACATCTCCTTGTATCTACTGTTTACATCGAGCCTACTTACCAACCTTGAAACTTAAGTCTTTGGAGGCCTGCACTTCTTATCGCAAGTACCGGGCCAGCATTTGGTCTACGGGCCGGTGTAGTCGAAGAGAGCAGACGACAAGCAGAAACATTTGAAAGAGCAGACGACAGTTCGAACGATCAGGCGGCCGTTTGAACTTGAAGACACACTGAACGTAGTCCGCAGGTGGTCCGCACAACTTTACGGTTTTCTGGCGTTCATGTTGGAACAAAACAAATATATCTGATGACTACAAGTATCCGTGAATTTAGCCCCAAGTGCTTCCCGCCCAAGCAATCGTTGTCCGACGGCGTCTGCTTTTCCCTTTTCACGGCACATATCCAGATTCTCGGACGAACCGAGCACTTGAAAACTGACCTTCAAACCTTTCTCGACTCTTTTGGTTTGGCCCAGTCCCGGCGTTTTGACGAGAAGGCAGGTTTTTGTCTGGTTCCTTTCAAAACAACGCAGGAATACACGTCTGGCATGGGGACTTCTGCTCACAGCCCCAGACCGGAAGTGCGACCGACGCGCCACCACCGCTTCGTGACGTCACAGAGATGAGTTCGTGTATAGGCAAAAGTAATGTGCGCAGACACAGCAGCCGTAGGATGATAAAAATAAAATTCTAATTTAATGGCGAAAAACGTCACGCAAGAAAAAAGGGCGAAGTGCCGAAAAAAAGTTGTATTAGTTTACGGGAATAATGAAGACTAGGCACAAGAACGCTAATTACGCGGGAAAGAAACTTTAAAGGACAGAGTAAAAGTTAAAGTTGAAACACAAGAACTTTCAAGAATAAATTGTTAAATGAAAAATAAAATAAAGGATTAAAAATTAAAAAAAATGAATAAAAATAAGAAAGGGCCTGACGTCCTTCGACGATTCGGCAGTGGCACTGCCTTCTTCAGACCGGGAGCCCACAGGGCATGGTGGGTTAGTTTTATAAAATATCTAGGGAGAGGATTTTTTAACGCGAAAGTTCGAAGGGGTTTGTAGGGAAAGGGAAGCAGGAGGGGGCGAGTCCAATTTTGTCGCGATGAGGGCCCTACTGAAAAAAACCATTTGGCGCCTATATGAAAATAAACGGGTCCATACCGGTAACAGTTTAACCATACCGTTCACCAGTTTGTCAAAGGGGTCGCCCGTATGGCTCAAAGGGGTCCCCCGTATGAGCCATAAGGGTCACCTATTTGGACAAACAGGTCACTCCTTTGGCAAACGGGTCGCTCGTCTGGGCAAATGGGTCGCTCGTCTGGGCAAATGGGCGACTCGTTTGGGCAAAGTTGTCACACGTTTGCTCAAACCGGTGACCATGTTGCAAACTGTACCGGTTTAATCAAACGGCTCTCCGGAGCCCGTTTGATATTGAACGTACAGATCGGCGGCGTGGGCACGCCTAGCGTTTCAGCCGTGGCAGCCATTGTTTCTGGAAGGCTGGGAGCGCCGGTTCATCGATATCAGATCGTCCGCGTGATGCAAGTAATTATATTTATGTTTCAATTGCGCTGATGTTCGCTTATACTGCAACTAAAACTAACACCTTTTTTGTTGCCGTTGTGCGTAAACGCGCGACGCTGGTGAGCCGATATTTTTGACAGAACTTTAAAACTTTGTCCATCTTTGTTGCCTCAATTTACTTATTCAGCTCGAATTTCTCGCAGAAGACGCGACCGCGTGAAAGTATGTACGTCTAGACTCCGTTTCCCTTTATTTCAAGACGCAGCGAAGGTAGCACGCGTACACGCGGCTGCAAGAACATCGAGCATTGCGAGAGCACGCCCGCCGTTGTAGCAGTCAAACCAGTCAAACTACGAGCTTGCGCTGGGTACTTTCTTCGCTCGGGCGCAAGCCGAGCTTCTCGCCGCCCCGCCGCCATTTCCAAGGTTCGAGCGTGCTAAAATTCGCGCGCGCGCGCGCACGGGTGTTTCTTTTTCGATGTTCAAAAGCACACCTCACTGGAATGCCTGTGGAGAGGGAGAGGGGCTGTCCCTGTGGTCCTCGCCCCCTCCCTCTTCCCTTGTCGCCCGTCACGTGACCCTCAGCCGCGCGCGAGCTACACGCTGATATAAGCATCGAGATCCGGAAGGGTGCGCCTGACAGCGGCTTTTTTTTTTCTTTTTTTTTTTTGTCTGCTTGTTGTCATTTCAAGCTCGAACTTCGCGCGTCCACCTGCTTCGATCTGTCGCCTAACCCTGCGGTCTTATTAGGATGTCTCCCGACAACGTATTTGATGTGCACCAAAGCTCTCAGTGTTCGAAAAGTCCTACGCCTATATCGGCAACAAGCGATTCTTCAAAGAAGTCAGGAATTCTTGCGGTTTGGTTGGGTTCGGCAAATGACAGCTTGTGCGCCACATCGTGTTGAAACTTCCAAGGAGCCGTTCCCTCTCGTTTGTGTTTGTGTGGTTGTCCTGCTTTGACCGTGTCGACCAATATCACGGATTACATCTTTCAAGTCAGCTATATTTATGGTAAGTGCACTGAAACCTACTTCTTGGCAACGATTGACCGTTCTTCTACTCGCACTCTTCCAGATTATCTATATAATTATGCAGCCGCTATTCTCGCGGCAGCCGGGCGAATAATTTCCTAAAAGTCTACCTTCATAGTCTAGAATTACCTCGGTTCTTGTTTGGTTTGCTATCTTCTCAGTTGTATAAAAGCTTAGAGTGCCTCTTACATTTCACAGATCGCTTGCTTGTTTGTACTTGTCTACAGACGACATAATAAACTTTGAGGAGAATTGAAAACAATCATTTGTGTCTGTTTTCCTGTCCATTTGCAAGCACCTACGTGAGCACATTTGTTCTACGTGTTTCCTCCATGTTATAAATAGGTTTATGAGTTTCGGAACGTCTTAAATAAGTTTAAGATAACCAACCTACCAAACGATTCCCATTTAGTGCTAGCGCATAATTTACCGATTCGAATGGCACGTTCAAACGTGTGGTCACGTGCAAGGTCGAACGGGCACCCGTATCAAACGGCCGCCTGTATCAAACGGGCGCCTGTATCAAATGGGTACCGTTTCGAGCGGGTACCGTTTCAAACGGATACCCGTATCCCATATTCACGTTTGACCCAAACGGGTCGACAAGTTTGCACCCGTTTGATTTACCAGTTTGCCACCCGTTTGAATTTCAAATGGTTTTTTTTCAGTAGGGGGAGGCGGTTCTGGGTTCTGTTCACAGGTGCATTGGTGGTATGAAGGAGCTTGTAGGGAAGGGGAACACAGAGGGGATATTGTCACGGGTGGTGACCAAAAAACAATATATAACCAGGAAGAAATAAATGTTTAATGTGGCGAACGTACTTGTGAAAAAAATAGAAGGGTACAAACGATAATAACAGAGCGTCGCGGGCGTCGAAGTTGGCGTAACAGCAGGGTCGAACGCTGGGGCGAGACTGTTCCGCTCGCCTTCCGGAATCCCTTATGTACCCTCGTGGGTTTCTGGATCGTTCGGCGTAGAAGGTTCGGCGCGTAGAACATTCTAACCTCGAATCAGCAAAACGGTTCTCGAACTCACCAGAACATCACATTACAGTGTCAACAAAAATGTGTAGCCGCGGCCAGGAATCGAACCCTGGCCTTCTGCGTGGAAGGGAAGGGCGATAACCGTTAGGCCACGCGAACGCTGCCTACTTGGCCAGCTGCGCGCGCGGCGTTAGTCCCCCCTTTAAAAAGTGCATCGTCGCGATGCAACGCAAAAACTAAACAAAGCAAATAAAAAGAACGGTAAACTAAAGAGTCATTTGGAACACATAAGGTCCACAGTCCTATCGAGCGTAGTGCGGCTTCAGTCACACGACGTAAACGACTTCCGGTCGTGGAGGGCGGCGTGACGAAGTCCGTGTTCCGTCGGGCATCACCTTGTAGGCCAGATCCCCGAGTCGACGAAGCACTTTGTAGGGTCCAAGGTAACGTTTCAGGAGTTTCTCGCTGAAACCGCGGCGGCGAATCGGTGTCCACACCCACACCCTCTCTCCAGGCTGGAAGTGGACGTCCCGACGACTAAGGTTATAGCAGCCAGTGTCGACACGTTGTTGAGCCTTAATCCGGAGTCTGGCGAGCTGACGGACTTCTTCTGCCCTTTGGGCAACCTGGGCGTCGTCGCTTGTGTCGACAGCCGGTTCGTGGGGTAACCTTTCGCCCATGCACCAGTTGAAAGGGTGGCCCTCCAGTGGTCTCTTGTACGGCCGTGTTGTAGGCAAATGTGACGTACGGCGACACCTCGTCCCATGTCTTGTGCTCCACGTCGACGTACATGGAGATCATGTCGGCGATGGTCTTGTTGAGTCTCTCCGTTAGCCCGTTGGTCTGCGGGTGGTACGCCGTGGTGCGACGATGGCTGGTGTAATGGCGCGTTCACACTGGAAGCGGATCCGCGTTCGCGAAGCGGATCCGCGCGTTCTCAACCGCAAAGCGGCTAGGATCGAGCGGTTGGAGCGCGTTTTTGCCAACCGCTTCGGGACCGATTTCTCCCAACCGCTTTTACGAACCGCAAAGCGGCAACCAATCACAACGCGACGCTGACGTGACGTGAGTGACTTTCGAAACAAGATGGCAATTGTCGCTGGTGAGGCGTCCAAGGCGCTGTAGTCCTAGCGATGTAGTCTTAGCTTTCGACAAATCAACGGAGAAACTTGATGTTCACGCCCGTCACTTGAATCCGCCGCGAAAAGAATTTACTCAGTAATTTTAACGGACTTCGCACCAGTGGTTTGGTTCGGGTAAGAGTTTGTTGATTATTCGGGGTGCGACAGCCCAAGCTCGTTGCCTTTTTAATCTCTGCCTGTAGAACGTCGGAACCCGCCCCTGAACGACCGAAATGTCAGCTTTTCTACCCACTAGGATAGTCGCGTGAACTATTGAAAGCTTTCAACACCGTGCATGACCACCACGAAGGCCGATAGAGACGTCGTAAGCTTGATTGCGTAGCCAACGCACTACCGCGGAGGCGGCAGAGTACCTGCTCCAGCTCGACCTGTAACGTTTACTACTAAAATAAATAAATAAATAAATAAAGAGAACCTACTCAAAGAATGAATTGTACGTACCAGACAATGCAGAGGTAATGGCATTTATTTGAGCTTAATGTCAAACAAACAGTAGACTCGATCGACCTGCGAGAGACGAGAGGAGAGTCCGCCACCAACGAAGCCACGACCGGCTAGCACCGAACACATTCCCCCGCACCACGGTCCACCCCGCTCACAACTTCGAAAATGATAAGAACGAACAACAATGAGGGGGGAAAACTGGCCCTCTATCCCGAAAACAAGGTCAGCTATTCACGCGGGAAGGGTCCACTTCGAAGAAAAGGTCGGGGGCATCCTGTTCTGAGTCAGCAAGGCGCACCTAGCTGGACTTTGCTTGTGGGCGAAGTCGAGGGAATTACAGGCGAGTTTGGCGGGTCTGTGCTTCTTTTTTCGCTGCCTGAACTCGTGATGCGTGCGAACAACACGGAGAAAAATATTCCGAGTGCCATAATAGCAAAAGTTTGGCTTTGGATTTTGAATTAAAGTCGATTTTGGATTGTAAAACAGGGTTGCCAAACAGAAGTCTCAAGAGATCACGCGTGATCGCCGAGAAACCGCCAACCGGCTCTCGGTGTGTCTGATGGCGCGTTCACACTGGAAGCGCATCCGCGTTCGCGAAGCGGATCCGCGCGTTCTCAACCGCAAAGCGGCTAGGATCGAGCGGTTGGAGTGCGTTTTTGCCAACCGCTTCGGGACCGATTTCTCCCAACCGCTTTCACGAACCGCAAAGCGGCAACCAATCACAACGCGACGCTGACGTGACGTCAGTGACTTTCAAAACACGATGGCACCTGTCGCTGGTGCACACTTAAAATTTTTACACCCTTATTCGTGTAAATGGCTCGTCCTCTGGCTAACGCCTTTATTCGTGTAAGGGTGTTAGCCGCCGGAGGTGGTGAAAATCGTGTTAACTGCTAACACCCTAAAAACAATATGGCGGCCAGTATGCGACAGGCGATACGAGCCTGGCGAGCCGTACGCGGCTTCTCGCCGGAGCAGGAGCATACGGCTCGCACGCTCGTTTGGTGTCATCTGTAGGCGCAAAAAACTTTCCAAACATCTCTATGTCCAAGCGCCAACACCGCAAATAATACGAGTAAGGCCGAAACCGCTGGAGACTGAACAGCCGAGACTGTCGCCGAAGTCTCGCTCGGCCTGCTCGATGCCGGTCGCATTTTCATCTTGGGTTGCCAAAGGCATGGTAGCGCTTTTTTGGACGAGGACAAAAGAAAGAAAGACAAGACAGACACGAGCGCTGACTGCAACTATTTAATCAACATGGAAATGAGGCATAAATACACGCTTCGATCCTATCAATCAACCAACCCCAGGCCCAGCCGCCACCTGCATGAACTGCACTTCCTTATCGAAAAGGTCGATAGATGCAACGCTGACACACCCCAGCCCTGCCCTTTTTATTTCGTCTGCTTCAATAATCTCCCTAACAGTTCTATTTTTATGTTTAGCAAGTACGGAACATGAGTCAAACAAAGGTTTGCATCCGCAGTCATGGCAGTGCACTGAAAGATGGCCATCCCGATAGTTTTTTACGTTCAGACTATGTTCTCGGAGCCTATCGTTCAGGCATCTCCCAGTCTGACCAACATACTTCTTACCGCATGTTAAGGGAATCTGATATACCACACCCTCAACACAAACGACAAACGGATTTCTGTGCTTAATCACACAACCCAGCGAGGCTTTCCGGAAAGGGTTCGTCAAATCGATTTCGATTTGAAAATTTCGATAAGGAAGTGCAGTTCATGCAGGTGGCGGCTAGGCCTGGGGTTGGTTGATTGATAGGATCGAAGCGTGTATATATGCCTCATTTCCATGTTGATTAAATAGTTGCAGTCAGCGCTCGTGTCTGTCTTGTCTTTCTTTCTTTTGTCCTCGTCCAAAAAAGCGCTACCATGCCTTTGGCAACCCAAGACCAATACCAACTAGCCCAACACACAGCTTTGATAAGTCGCATTTTCATCGCATCAGAAGCGCTCATAAAGAAGGGATAGCTTTACAAAACACTGACAGGCTGGCTTTATTGAACAAAACGCCCACCTGCCGTGGACGACAAGTTGACAACGAATCGCTCCGACACCCTCTGTCGACAGCGGCTAGGAGGTATCGCACCTCCGTGTGGCTCTCGATTAAGTATTGCCTGTGCTCACCTCTGTTACGTGCGTTATCCACTCATGAACGTTTGTGCGTGAACAGCGGCATTCAGCACCTAGAACACGCGCTGGGGAAGCCGCCTAACCTCCTTTTGTTGCAATCAGGCAGCATAACACGACGACACAGCTACCAGCGGAACCGAACTCGGAGCGATCAACAGGACGGATGGACTAATGGCATCCAGCCCTCTAATAGTTATAGATCACCAACCGCCACTCTTTTCAAATTGGGCGGCGACAACCCCCATCTAGCGACGAAAAAAAAAGTGATGAACATTTGAAAAAAGAAAACAGAAGATTTTTTGCTGCCCACCGCGCGGTTACATTCACTTACGACGTGTACATACCACATACACACAACACTGCACATACACACGGGTATGCAAGCGCTGATCAATTGCACAATACACAACAAATAGTACATACATCCTACTTATGCAAACTAACAAGTGCCCCGAGCGGTATATATGCCCTCCTATTTCGCGCATCGGTTAGCCCGGTGACCACGCTGGTCTTAATGAAGATATGAAAAGATTACGCCAATTTTATTTTTCAATAATATTTTCTCTGCATTTGTCTTAGGTAGGTACACATATCCCTTAATAACTTCTTACAGCATAATGTATTATAATAATACGCGCCTAACTTCTAGTAACTCAACGTGAGTGACGAGAAAAAAAAAATCGTGTGAATTCTGTCTGGCAACCACACTCGCGGCGTGGTTGCTATGGCGACGCTGTCGGTACGCTCGCCGGCAGCCGTCCAGCTGGTTCGGCCGTTCGGCTACGGCCGAGTGCGCGAGTCCACGGTGAACGCCGCGAACGCAATCGAGAAAACAAAGCGTCGACTACTGAAGCTGTACGTAATCGAGTTTCCGCCCGTTCGCTGCCGAATTCTTCGTAGTCTTCTTCCGCCCGCTCGAAAGGGAGCAGCCTACCAGTCCTATTACCTCCGTGGCTTCAGTGGCTTCATCTTCGGAGGGAACTGTCAACTGAATTAGTTCCAAAACGCGGGTGCAACAGGCAGCGCAACGTGGCGCGGTCCACGCACAAAGTCGGTAAGTAAACAAAACACTCAATGCCGTTCCATTCTTTTTTTTTTTTTATCTACGGGGGCGCGCGGTGTTTCTGGGTGGCTCAAGGTATGGGAAAGCAACCGGAAAAATCGGCGCCTGATCGACCATGGGGTGAAAATTTCAAGGCGTATCGTATGCAAACGACAGCGTTTGCCAGCGGAAGACTCGGTCGTCCGTTGCGAACGCATTTTTAGTATTTTTAAGGATGTTCTAGCTGCAAAAGAAAGGAGCGCCTTAAAATTTCACAAGGTAAAATACACTGCTGAGGAAGCGACGCCTCTTTGCGTGCAGGCGCCGATTTTTCCGGCAGAGTTTAGCGCGCTGTGAAATGCAGTGTGCGTTTAGGGAGAGTTTTGGCATAATATAATGTTGCTCATTGGAAATAAAAAAAAAAGAAGAAACGCTGGCATCATATGTTTACAGACTCTTAGTTATTTTTGGAATCTTAAGTACCCTTTTTGTGGCAGGTATTGGACGCCAGCACATTTTACGTAGGAACGAAGAGTGGAATCCGGCCAATTCCCTTCCACATTAACATCAAATGAGTGCTGTGAAAGCAAAGAAGAAAGTGAGGGTGAAACAGTTCCTGCAGTAGTAAGTGCCAGAAACAAGAAAAGTGCCCCGAAGTGGAAAATATACTTCCTTGAATAGGATCCAAAAGAAATATAGGTTATCAGGTATACCGCCGAGCGTCACAGACCTGGACACTCCATTTCAGTTTTTTTAAATGCCCATGCCCTGATGAGCTGTTTACAGCAATATTTGAGGGGACCATCCTGTATTGAACTCAATGCCACCATGAACACCATTTTCGGGTTCTGGTCACACCTCCACGCAGGATGTCCTGCTTCAGATCAAGGAGGATATCCTTGACAGAATCTCCTGTACGACAACGCGGGCGGTCCTGGCCCTGGATATGAAGGGCGCCTTTGACAACGTCAGTCACACGCTGGTGTTCAAGAACTTGGCCTAAACTGGGTGCGGGCCCTGGATGTATGATTATGTGCGGGACTTCCTGAGCAACTGGATGGCCACCATCGGAATCAAGTCCATCCGCACAAGCACCATCCCGATACCGAGCAAGGGCAATCGGCAAGGCTCGGTCCTGTCACCCACCTTGTTATCTGGCGATGTGCAAGCCGCCTCCTCTACTGGAACGGATTCCCCGGATGAAGCATACACCCTATGCCACTCTATGTGGACGACCCGACGATTTGGGCTACGTCGGGATCGGACAGCGGGAGGCAAGACTTCCACGAAGAAGTCATTGAGACGGTGCAGAACTACCACGTGGAGGAGCTGTTGCTCCTCCACGTGGGCAAGCCAATTCCCGAAGAAGAAGAAGGCGGACATCCGCCTCACGTTAAAGGATGGTACCCCCGTGCCGGTGGTGAAGCGGGTTCGGATCCTGGGGCCTTCACCTCCAGCGGGACGGCGGAGCCAAGTACACGGTCGACCGACTCGTCAAGACAACCACGCAAGTCATGCGCATGGTGAGAAGGATAACGAGTCACAGACACGGGCTCGAGGGGTCGGAACTGATCCGGCTGACCCAACCACTCGTCGTGAGCCACATCGCCTGCGCAAATCCGTATCTCAACCTGCTGTCGAGAGGTAAGGGCAAGATGGATGTGATTATTCGCAAGGGGTACTAGCTGGCACTGGGGGTGCCGCTATACGCGTCGAACGCCAAGCTCCGGCGGCTAAGTGTAAACAACACCTTCCAGGAACTCATCAACATGCACCTAGCCAGTCAGTGGGAGCACCTGGCCCTCACACTGAGTGGGCGGCATGCCCCGAGCTCGCTCGGCATCCCCATCCCCGCATCGCAATGCGACGCTATCCAGCTGCTGCTGGCCCTTTGGGACAAGATCCAGGTGGCACCAATCCCGTGGAAGCTGAACCCATCTTTGCATCCAGGTCGCTGGATGGCTCCCGGTCCCTTGATTCCGCCTGGTCCCGTCGTGTAGCATAGGGCCCCTGGTAGCAATTGGTTGCTAGCCCAGCATTTAAGCATACTCCAGCCTTTTTGTATGTAAAGCAAAACAATTACTGCAACTGAATACTTCTTACCTGACAATAATCATAGTTTGCACTGCTCAATGCCCTTCTGTTTTATCTAAAATACCGCAACTAAATACTTCGAGTACTGGTCGGAGCACTGCGGTGCAGGTGAAGTTTCTACTTCACCTGTTGCCCTTCTGTTTTATCTAAAGTACCGCAACTAAGTACTCCGAGTACCGGTCGGAGCTCTGCGATGCCAGGTGAAGTTTCTGCTTATAAAAAAGTGTCTGCCCAAAAGCTTGCTTCGGTACCACGAGCTGCAACAGGAAGCCTGATGCAGAGGCTTTAAGAGCAAGCTCCATGCTTTGAATGTTGCTAAGCATGCGCGCTTGTGCAGTGCAACTGTCGTTCAGGACAACGTGCTCATTCTTGGCATTTCAGTTTCACTTAAAGGGATGTTGAACCGAAATCTGGATTCCTTAAAACACGGCGGCAAAAGCGTGTAACAAGATGCTACAAACACCAAAACATCACGTATACAGCGATATTTCGAATGAATGACCTTATTTTTAAATATAGGAGACGCATTTGACAGATTTGTTTGTCTTGTTTCTCCGAGAAGGAGAGGGAACGACCTCGCGTCTTCTCCGCCTCGCCGCCTTGAGGGGGCGAAGCAGAGAGAGGAGAAAACGAGATATCTTGACGTCACGCGCCTCATCGGCCTCGTTCAATCTCAACCTCTTTCTCCGAAAATACGGCCGTCCATTCGAGATATCGCCTTGTGACTACGAGTAGTGTTTTAGGGATTGTAGCGTCCCGCCTACGGCTTCTGCATCGTTTTCTGAAATCCAAATTTCGGTTCACCAGCCCTTTAAAGGGAAACGGAGTGTGGCAGCGACGGGATGATTTCTTGTGTCAGCCGGAGTTGCCTACCATTACCACTGTAGGGCAGCAAAGGCTACAGGCATGCAAGAGCGACTTTGAGAAGCGCTTTCGCAGAACAAGAGCTTGCGATAGAGCGTGTACTAGCTCGCCCTTGTCGCCTTCGACCGCGCTGTCACCCTGGCGAGCCTTCGGCAACACCTTCAGAATGCCCGCATTCTTCAAGAAAGCCACAATGTTATGAATATACCACAACAATGCCTGGCTTTTATTTTTTTCTAAAAAAGAGCATTTATGAAACTTTGAAAATGCAGCAGTGCACGCTCATTACCTTCGGTACTGCTTAGTACGTGCTCACTCACGCTCACCTTATCCAGGCTGAAAAGCTTGTGCTCGGACGGGGCATATTGAACACTGGTGGTGTCTTTTGACTAAAGTAATATACAAAGTATGAACAGGAGTAATAAAGAAACACAACATTTAATGCCGGTCATCTCCACTTCTAAAAAGTATCTCAACGTGAGATTAATTTGACATTTCGTAATAAGGGTGATGAATTCCAGAGAGGGTGACACAAACCGTTTTGATAAAAACGTAAAAACAAAATGTAACTACTCCATACAGGTGCCTAATACCTAGTTTGATGACTAGGAAACAACACGGAGGACTAGAGAAATGTGATGAATATAAACGAATAAAGCTGGTCATGAATTGAAGCATACTTAGGTATGTGAGCCACACAACTTGCAGCTGCCATCTCAAGAAAAACAAACAAAGCCTTTAATGATTTCGAAAATCGGAACAATCCTGGCAGGAGTTTCACAGACTTTGGCGATTGCACTACGTGATCAGCAATCAGGCTACAGGTGTTTTCTTGATTGTATTAATCACCTTGATTGCAACTGGCCGTAGCTGTGAGTAGATTAGAATAAGACAAAGCCTCTCAAGAAGGCAGCTCGTATTATACGTCTTCTGGCCATGGGCGAAGCCAAAAAGCCAGTAGGCCGCCATGACCACAGTAAAGCCTTCGAAAAGCCAAATGGTTCCCTCCTGCATATAAAAGCAGAATTGATTCAGTCGGAGAATAATAAAGGCCGCACTGATGAGTATGATTTTAAGCATGAAATGCTTTTAGCTCCCGGCCACCAAACTGATGACATATCTTTTTGGGAACTAATGCCAAAAATCACTTCAAAACCTCCCAGGTTTCGAAGTTGACTTTTGCGTTGGTTTTCTTATTTGAAACCGGCTTTGAAACCTACTGGGTCTCGAAGTCAGTTTTGGATCAGAAAGGTGTGCACTAGCAGGGTTCAAAATTTGCTGTCAAAATTTTGTTTCCTTGAGACAAGGAAACAAAAAGGAACATACACACCACCATCTCAAAACCAGCACAGCATACAGCTGTCATTTATTTCCACAAGTCTTCTTCCTTGTCATCCTGCATGCTACACATGCTATGGAACCTATTCCTATACACGCTATGAAACCTATTAATTCCGAACTACAACTTAAAACATTATCCAACATTCAAATTACTTTTTTGTATGACATCTCACTACCGAATTCTAAGCCAAGAGCGCATCATTCGTTTCAACCATTTGAAGCAATCGCCTGACGAGGAGCCCGTTGTCGTCACGCTTTGACGGCGCACTTTAGTTCACCTTTCTGCCGCCGTCTTGGGGGGGGTCTCAGGCATCGTCCCCGCGCGAATATTACCACAACTGTTTAATTGATTGGTGCTTCACACAAACTTCTGTTCGGGCTGGAACTTGGTCAACAGTGTCTGAGATGAGCCCAACGCCCATTTCAGACGTCAAATAAACTTTCGAAATTGCTTTTATAATCTCTTTAAGAGTTTGAATGCAGGCGTCTATAATTCGCAAAATTTAGTGGCCGCGATTATGTCCTCTGTGACCGATTTGCAAAAATAAATGGTTTTACAGTAATGATTCAGATTGTGATTTATTGGGAATTAACCAGTGCTGTTAATAACATGCTCTGTATTGTCCGCTCTGTTGGTGTTTTTTCTGCCGTCATTGCATCCACGCAGCTTGAAAGTGCACTGCTTTATGCGACAGGTGGCACGCACACACCGTGGCACTCCACTTCATAGCGTGGCATGTGGTGGCAGCAAAAGCCTCTGCCAAAAACATGCTAAGCACAGCATTTGTGGCGGCAGAAAAGATACAAGGCTATTATCTTGTTCCCGAGAGTATAGTATGTTGCAGGTTAAGACGGTACGGTGAGGGGAAGAAGCTCCGTCTACATTCTTTCCACTTTAGCAGAAAGGATGCTATAGAGAAAAGAAGGAAACCACCAATCGTGGCAAGCGAACCCTTTTTGGACTGGCAGAAGTGATGGGAGGTGCCAGGCAGTGTAAAAAAAGGGGAAGGGGGGGGGTGGACTGCAAACGTGTTTACCAAGAATAAAAAGGGGGAAGAGTGAAAAGAGGTATTCTTCTGTAGATTCCTTTTTCTCCCGGAGCTGTGAATGTGCCATGGCCGGACTGGGCTCAACTCAATGCCCCAAATCATATTTTAAAAAAAAATTATTGCCGGCAGAGTTTTGCGGACTCCTAAAATGCCTTTACGGAGTGGTTCCACAAACCCTCTTTCCAGAACCGTTGGATTAGATTGCGGGCATGGGCATCTGCAGTACGTTTTGCAGGAAAAGGAGGGGGAGGGGGGCAAACCTTGTTTTCTTTTAAAGTTAAAGGTTTGAAAGCTACACCCCTTCAGAATAACCCCCCCCCCCCCCTTTTCCACCACTTTGCTGACGCCCATGATTGTGGGCACCTCATCACTTACAAAATGTTTGCTAGGACCCATGTGTAGAAAGTAGGAGCGACCGTTCAAGCCCCTGTCATAACTACAGCACAGACATATCACAGTAGCAGGGAAGAGCAATAAATAATAATGGACAGTCTGACCGGAAACAATATTGGTACAGTTTCAGACTCGCTGCTCAGCTTGCCAGCTGAGCCAGGCTAGAAAAACGAAATTGGCAAAGTGAATGAGTTGCGAGTATAAAGATGCAACAACAAAACCCTACAGGCATTCTTAAAAAATGCTGGGGCCTTCTTGTCAATGGAAAAGGCACTCAGTAATTAAATCGAATACTCTTTCGGATAGTGAGATTGATATCGTAGTAAGGTGGGTGCTTGTCTTGTTTTAGCACCAGTGGGTGTCAAGTTACACACAGCCAGAAAACAAATCAGCATAGCCAAACAAAGCACATGACAATTTCATCCGTAAAATAGCCGATGTTCCATATTTCAATTAGTTTTTGATCTCACTCTGCGCAGCACACAATTCATAGCAGACGATTGTCCCTTTTTGGCTCTGTTCGCAGATGACTTGCCAGTCTGTTCGTTGTTTTGTTTCTGTCAGAGAATGATACCTACCTAGTAGCAAACAAACTCATTATTATTCCCTCATGTTAGCAGACGATGCGTCTGGTAGCGGTATTTTATAGCGAGTTCGTTTCACACGCACTGGCACCGTTCGAGTTCTCTCCCAGAATGCATCGCACTCGCAGAGTGTTGCACCGAGAACTGGACTCAAACGAATTCGCCAAATGCACCAAGTGCGGAAGACTGATGCTGCCGCCACCTATGTTGTAGAAAGAATACCGACCTCAAACCGAAACTGGCGCCTTGCTGTTCGGAGTGATGGGTGGGAATGCGAGAGTACAGTCGCTACCAACGTTTATCTACAAACGTTGGTCGCTGCAGCCTTTAGTTTATAGTTGCGATGACTCCAAGCAACACGGCTGTCATAGGGATAGTTACAGACGCCGTAAATTTCCGCAACCAGCTGTCTACAAAGCAGCTGGTTGCGATCTTTCAATTCTCATAACCGTTTACACTGAACAAAATGGATGATGCTGTCCGAGCAGAAGCTTGATCCATTTCAGCATGGCATTATGCGTGGACCACTGAAAGGGTACGCCTTAAAACTAGTCTGCTGGAATACCCAGCAAAACTTTTCGATTTCGATCGCTATTACAGGTGGATCAGATATTAGCTTTGGTGAGGGCGTCGAGAACGAGAGCTTTCTCGAACAAAATATGACGGGCAAGTTAGCTGAAGTAGGTAAATGTTAAACATGATGATGTTGCCCAAGCCTCGGGTAAAATCACTAAATTTAGCTTTCTCTGATGCTTATTAGGCAGTCAAAGTTTCTGCTGGGGCAGTTTTGTCGACAAATGTTCAATTTTTCACCCGCACACGTTGTTGATAAACATCTCGCGGGCCGCTGATGCATTTGTTCTGAGCATTTCTTTACACACTGGTATATTTCAGCGTTTTTATGCAAACAGAGCGACTTAAAACCTCCAAATAAAGCACAGTTTGTCAACTGCTTCCTTCATGAAATAGGAGACGCTCACAGTTCAAGCTCGCGTTTGATTTCGTTGCCCGCGGGACGCAATTTCTATCAGAAAATCTACTTTTTTTCCTTTCAGTTCTGTGACACATCGTAGCAGACAAACTTTCGTCCCCTGCTCCAGCACCTTGCCGGCCTAGCCGGAGCGAGGCACGACGGGATTGCATTTCGGCGCAATCTCAATTTTCTCAGTGCAGCGAGTGCATGCACGCGTGGGGTGTCAGCAATGAAACGAACTCGGAGAGTGCAACCACTTGTGGAGTGCCGGCTGAAACGAACCCGCTCCACGCTGCGAGTGGACACGCGTGGGCACGAGTGCCGTGAAACGAACTCGCTAATACTTCTTCAGTGCAAGCCGGTTGAGACCTCAATGACCAAAATCGGGCTCTCGGTGAGATGGAATGGCAAACTGAGAATGATTTCATGACCAGGGGCCAAACAAATAACAGGTGCATTGTATGGCGAGAGTATTAGCACCGAGAAGTTTGGGTGGCGACCTTTTACAGCGAGCCGGGGTGACGTCCTGCTGAGGACAAAATTTACCCCCTCACTCGCCCTACAAAGGCCGAGACGGCGTTAGCGGTCGGCATATTACTTTCGGTTTATTTTGTTTTTTTTTGTGCACATTTTACGTAGGAAATGTGAATTATTATATGCGGCCTTGTTGAGGTATGGTCTGTAGCTGCAGGCGAAACTTCAACCAACATTCCGAGCATGGTTTCCAGGGCAGACAGTGCATGAATCACAGATGGTATATGAAAAGGAAGAAATGCCACCACACTTGAAGGAGCATTGCAATATATTTACATCCCGCACAATCAACGCTGCTGATGATTTGAATAAATTAAGAGTTTTTTTTCAACTTTGTTTCTAAACAAAAACGTCTCAGTGAAAAAGCTGCACTCTGCTCGAGCAACATGTTAAATATATTCTGGGCCATGGGGAGAAAATTACAAGTGAGACCGCCCAAAGGCCTTTGACTTAAATGCCATTTGTATGCCCGCAAAGCGGGGTCTGATGTTCTCCTAAAGCGCGAGACAAATGGACGGCAGAATCGTCCGATCCGACAGTCCGAACGCCGCTCCGAATTGAGACACACGCACACACTTCCGATCTTGCAAGCGACACAACGATCCGTTCGGCTCCGCCCAGGAGATCCAACTTCCAAGCACTCCAGCGGAGGTCCGCGTTCATAGATCTCTGGTCCCAGATTGATGGTTTAGCTCGCACGAGCGAAGCTAGGAGCTTGTTCTTGTTAGCGCGTGCATTCTTTGCCGGGGCCATCTTTCTCGAATGGATCAGCGGGATCCACGCGTCCGGCTTCCCGTCGCCCGTCCCGTTTTCTTATTCGTCCCGACAGATCAAGTATGTCATCATGACGTTCGCGCTAGCTGTGCTGTCATTGGCTGGACGCATCCGACAATCCGTCCGTTGTGCAAAACTATCTGGCGCGTTTGACACATGTCGGATCGCCAATCTGACGCCTGAAGCGACCAAATTTTTCGGATCAGGCAGTCGTACTGTCGGATCGGACGTCAGATCGGATGGATTTCTCGCGCATGTGTCTCGTGCTTAACTCATGAATCTGCAAAGAACAGAATTTCAGTGTCTGAAACACTTACACCGCCGCTTCCACAACCCCTTGCACAACCGCCTTATATCGTGTGGAGGGGGCGGGGGGGGTTCATCGACGGGAGTTGCCTCCACTGATAGCTTTCCATACTTATAACCCAGTTATAAGGGTAAACGTGACAAACACGGTTGGAAAAGCTCTGAAAATTCTGTCGGCATAAGTCTCACCCAGCGCCTTTTACACTGGGTAAACGAAGCCCCGCTTCTCAACGTGCTTACAGCTCACAACGACCGATGTTGAGGGTGCCTTTCCCATCCTTAGTCTCACTGTCCATGCTCTTTTTAGTCTCGAAGTTTTCGGGTGGTAGAATATGATACCAGCTTCTTTTTGGAAATTGCATTGCAGCGCTGAACAGTAGGTCAGCATGATCACAAACCTCCGATCGTGAGGAAACGGGCGCAGGGAAGCCAGCCAGATGCAAGAACGCGAAGCGGAGTCCGTCACCAGACGTCACGGTACACCTGACCCAATCAAGACGTGGCGACCGCAGCGACACTTGTGTTTGCTCTGAAGACTAATAGTACGCCGTGCAAGCAATACCATTGATCTCCACGACAATTTGCTGGATCGCGTGTCTCCGCTTGGTCGTTGCAGCTCAGGTGCGGCCACCGGATGGCCACCTTGGGACAAAGATTATCAGTCAACCTTTTGGAGCGTTGCGGAGGCTGGGCGGCAGTAAGCTGAAGACATGTTTTCTGCTCGTTCGTTGTCATTTACCGAAGAAGTTTGTTAAAACCCCGAACGGTGAGAATCGCGTTTGAGAACACGTGGAAATTTTTACGAAAGCTCAGCACCGCAAGAAAAAGGGGCAACTCGTCTAACGCAAGTCTTACCGTTCTGGCGGCATGATAAAAGCTTCCTTGGCATGCCAAAGTGCTGCATCTTTGTCTTCGCACGCTTGAATACCGATCAAGAATTAACGCCGTGTGGATTTGTTTCGTGAGTGCAAAGAGCATGAAGATGCATGTGCCTCTGGAGCAGCATTTTACTTTACTCTTACGACTGTATTTGTAACGTGCGGCACTTGCAGTCCAGAAGCGGGCATGATCCAGTGGCGACAAAGGAGGGGTAGGAAGCTATGGCGACGACGACAGATTGCACACAACCATATGGACGGGCCACGTTTGAAAAACTTCAGATATCGCCGCTTCATACTTTTGCCTTCAAAAACCTACCTTCTTCCACAGCATTGCTCTATTTGTGCTGTCATGTGATCTATTTGAGTAGATTTGGAACATAGCCATGGTTAATCCATAATAGCAACCACCGATTTCGTTTCCTATTGATAGCAACTCGCTGGAAGAGCTGGGTGATAGAGAAGACGCCTATGTGCGACATACCTTCAAAGCTCTGCCATGGCATCGATTCTTGATAAGTATCCAAGCGTGAAAAGGCACAGAGACGCAGCAGTTTGGCAGGCCAAGGAAGCTTTGATCACGCCGCAAGACCGGCGAGACTCGACGTTCGACAAGTTGTGGCTTTTTCTTGCGGTGCCGCGCTGTTGCAAAAAGTTTTATGCGATTTCAAAGGAAATTCTTATTGTTTACACATTGCGAGCGTTTGGCACTCCTTTCACTAAACAGAGGGGAGCGCCGCCGGAGACTGACACTCGAGCGTGCTCTTCGTGCTTCGAGCATTTCTTGGAGCACAAGTGACTTCTTTGCGCTCCGTGATGTCACGTCCACAAGCAAGATGGCTGTGCCATTGTTGAGATTGTTGAAACAAAAGGCGTAGCCGGACAGCTGCTCCTTTTCAGTCATTAGTGGTTAATATCCAGCAGGTAAAAACAATTTGATTTGAAAGCCAAGACAGCAATTAGCATTCCGGAAAAGGTTTGTTCATGTGCCTTGCCTGAGAACAAAGTGATCTATCGAACGAGCGTGCTGATAGCTCGGCGACAGAAAAGTTGCCGGCCGAAAAGACAGTGGGACGGCTGCCCTTTTTAAACTGCTTAGTCCAGCTGCAGCGAATAAAGATACTTAGATTGGAAAGCCGAAGCATCAGTTAGCATTGCGGGAAAGGTTTGTTCGTGCATCTCGCCTGAAAACGAATTCATCTATTGAACGGAAGGTTACCGACAGCACAGCGACAGAAAAGTTGTTGAGATGAGAAGACAGTCAGAGCGCTGCCCTTTCTAGGATGCTTTGCCCAGAGAATCAAGATACTTCGAATAGAAAGCCGAAACATCATGTTCATGTCTTGCCTGAAACGAAATGACGTGCTATCTATTGAACGACAGTGTTCCGGTATCGGCATAGCACATCAACAGCTTCCATCGCATTCCGTCTCGCTGCAATACGGAACCACAAAATATCTGGCAAGTGTGAGGGTTTCGTGCGTCGACAAACGGGTTCAAGAATGTTGTCTTTAATTCAAATATAAACAGCTTGCACGGTCAATAAATAGATCAGCCAAGGTGCCTTTCCCCGCACGTGCTCGAAGCGAGTCTCCAAACCTCTCAGAATACTTAAACGTTCGTAGAAACTTCATAACATCGCCGTCTCTTTTACTTTGTACCCTGCTGCTCTACATTGGCTTTAATTAATTTACCACAGAAATAATTTTGGCTTCTCCCACCCGTATCCACGGGATGCCAGGTTCGTCATAACCGTGCGGTGGGAAGGAGCTTGTGCGGCTTGTCAATAGATTCGGTGTGTCGCGCTCCTGTACGCCATGCGCCGTTTAGTTGCTGTGCCTGGAGTATGAAACTCGGAGCGTCAGAGTAGGAGTAAAAGAGTGTGGACTTAAAGGGGAGCTGCAATCATACTTAAGCGTCTACCTCTTCTGCGGTTTCCACGTCTCTTTGGGTTCGGGTAAGCCAGCGGGCACGGAGAGAATAACTAAATATCAGTGAGTCATATTTTAACCGGACGACGCGGAAACCTCCTCCACCTACGAGGGCGACCCGCGTTGCCGAAAGCGCGGAATATGTGACGTCTTTGGTCCTGGGCTTACTGCTAATCAGCGCTGCTAAAAGCTTTTTTTTTAGTCGATACAAAATATAAGTGTCGCGAACCGTTTCAATTATGTATGAAAGTAGTTTTTGTTCAGTATTTTAGATCAGAAAAGAAACAAATGCAGTTTATAAAGTACGGAAACAAGAAAAGACCCGTCGACAAACCCGCCACCAAGCAGTGAAAAAAACGGCGCATACAGTAAAACCTCGTTATAACAAAGTCGTAATTATTTCGTTGTAACCATTAGTTTGTTATAGCCAATGTCCATTTCTTCCCACTATTAGCAAGCAAGGGGAATTATGATTGCTTTGTTATATCCCGTTTTGTTATAACGAGGATTTACTGTACTAGAAAGGCGTAGTGGGATGAGGCTTCGACGAACCATGGGCTTAGAAAGGTCCCGGATGTACGCGGTGGCGCTGCGGTCGTATACCGGCTCGAGGATCCGACCGGTTCCGAGCATTCCCAAGGCTTTCGGCGCGGGCTTGGCTGGCGATTTGACCCTTTGGCGGTATGGCAGCGCGAAGTGGCTCCCGTTCTGAACTGATCTTTACCCCGTGTTTACCGTTGTTTGTGGCCAATGAAGTGTTATGCCGAATTAGTCTTTAATCGCGCGGCAAATGCAATGTGAGCTGCCCTGGCCGCCCACTTCATACAGCCTAGTCAACACCTTCTTTAGTGGCACCCTCTCGAGCCGTCGACACTGAGTGCGGCAGCCGTGAGTGCTCGATGAGCTCACTACTTCACGGCCACTCAAACCAGGACCTACGACGTTATGAAGGATGTTATTTTTTGCTTGTTTTTGTAAGTCTAATTTGCCTATAACTTTTAAAATAAAGCGAAATTTGAGAAAAGTTACTTTAAATTACTACGTTCAGTGCGCTCAGGTTCGGTCCAAATTAAAAACCAGTCAAAAAGTTATTGCAGGGCCCCTTTAACGCTCCCAATGCAACAAACGAGCAAAAAACATGTCTGCAGCACGCTGCCGGCCAGCCTCTGCAACGCTCCAAAAAGTTAATTTTCCGTGTCCCAAGATGGTCGTCCGGCAGCCGCAATCACGGAGCGGGGAAGCGCAATTTAGCAATTGTTGTAGAGATCAGTAAAAAAAATATGGAATGCATACCCTCCTAGCATCCATCAGATAGGGATAAGCATTCTGTGGAGTCTATATGCCCATCAATATCAACGCATGTAGCCATTTGCAGGCAGTCGCATCCTTTCGAAGATCAATCTGGCCTTCGTCAGGCACCAGCTTTCGCTCTCAGCACACAGCCACTGTTGGTGGGCTTCGAGGCTGCTCGCATCTTCACCCTCCACAGGCAGGGCAGCCCCGGTCTGTAAATGTAGAATATGAATATGGCAGGTATTATTTGATAACACTTTATGTTTTGGCTGTGTAAAGAAAATCTGCATTCCATTTTCTAACATATCTGTTATGAAATAGCAAGGTCAGGTGGAACGGCTCGAGTTCTCTGACTGAAAGACAGAGGGCTTAGCGTGAACCAATATCCTAGCAGCCTTCGATATTGGTGTGGGGGGAGAGAAGGCTGAACCTCTAAAGATGTCTTCAAATGATTCTCTAATTGCTTAACTCCAAAGTTTCAGGCTGCTGCACTTCAACGTTCTGAACTTTTTCCAACATATATTTGCGCTGTCGCTAACCATGTTCCATTTGCCAATTTTTTACACGCCCCTTCTCCTCCAATCAGAATAGCACGAGAGTCCGCCGTGAACAGACTTGGCATCATCGTGTGTCATATATCCCCGATGATTGCCTTCCCCACTAAGATGCATTAAAGCCAAGGCTCGAGCACAAGCTCATAGCATCGCTAGATGGTCGCACTGCACGAACCCTCGTGCAGCCTGAGTATCTACTAGTACTGGTAAAAGCGAGCGAGTTGAAAATGAATACTTAAAGGGGCACTGACACATCAAAATCATATTTTTTTTTTTATTATCCGAAACGATTAAAAACGATGCCGGGACATTACCCTCAAAATTTGAGATTTGGGAATTCAGTATTCGTGAAGTAAAAAAACAATTTCTAAATGCCGAATTCGAAGTTCCCGCGCGATCGGCGCCGGTGCCTTGACGTCAAAAATCGCGGAGACCTGAGAGTCGACTTCCTTTCACCACTCCCTGCTGTTGCCATGGCGACCCAAAGCGAGGAGGAAAGGAGCGAGCGCCCGGCGTTGCGGCGGACCGGTTTTGAGCGGTGTCGCCTGTTTTCCGTTGGAGGATACAAATCCAGGAGACGGCACCACAACGAACTCCCGATTTTTGGTATTTCAAAAAGAAGGGCCGTAGTGCGTTCGCAATTGCGTTAAAAAACATGTTTTAGGATTGCCGTAATTAAATGTTATAGAGATGTCGCCTACAAAGGTTCTAAATTTCCTGATTTTTGACGTCACCGATCAAAAGAAGCGAGGAGGCGAGACGCGGGAAAATCAAACGCCAAAAATAAAAAGGCGCGCGCGCGCGCGGGAAAGTTTTTTTTCGCGATGCGGTTTTTTTTTGCGTGTCTATGACTGCAACTTGCATCGTTTTAGACAATAAAAATAAATACGACCTTTGGGGTGTCAGTGCCCCTTTAAAATCGAAAGAATAAAGCGCGAGGGACAAGCCCAGGGCAACCACGTAAAGCCTGGTTCAAACAGTTGCGTTTGACCGCGTTGCGGCTGCGAGAAACCAGGACATCCCTGCTGCTTATATCGCGTGCCAAGATGATTCTTTGAATTGGAATCCACGCTTCATACGAAGCACAGATGTGCCGGTGACTCGTTTTCGGTTCTAAACGCAACGCAGACAAACACACTCAAACGCAAGTGTCGGAACCGACCTTTACGGTACAGGCTCACAGTAAAGCTGTGAGCCCGAACCGTCTCGCACGTCTAGCCTTCGCTTTAGTACATCTCAGGATGAGACGGAATGTATCATAATAGAACCGATGTGGTCTCACCATTCTGAGCAGAAGTGCGTCAGTAACCGATGCTATTTTCGTGGTCGCTTGCACGTAAACAACCAAGGAGCTTGTACACAACGCCGGAATTCATCTGACTTGAAAACAACTTGAGCGTTGGCTTGGCTTGGATGTCAGCTGCCCATTGTGCTTACTTGAACTTCACGAAATCCTCTAAATTGAGCAGGCTGCTTCTTGACTTCTGCTGTCGGCGCGTATTTCTGCAATTCAGCGGTTTCCGAGTTCGACGATTCGGAAATCATGGGTGTACCACCGCAACACCCTCTTAACACGATTTCAGTAGCCGTAGGGTGTAAAAAGGATGTACGAAGGGTGTAGGCCTTTCCGTACACCCTTGAATATTCAAAAATCATGTAAAAATGGGGTAGGAAGGGTGTGAGCTCAGAAAAACACCATTTTAACACGAACATGAGTGTTGAAATTTTTAGTGTGTGGGGCGTCCAAGGCGCTGTAGTCCTAGCGTTGTAGTCTTAGCTTTCGACAAATTTTTGGAGAAACTTGATGTTCACGTCCGTCACTTGAATCCGCCGCGAAAAGAATTGACTCGTAATTTTAACGGGCTTCGCAAGGTGATTTGGTTCGGGTAAGAGTTTGTTTATTATTCCGGGGGCCACAGCCCAAGCTCGCTGCCTTGTTAATCTCTGCCTGTAGAACGTCGGAACCCGCCCCTGATCGACCGAAATGTCAGCTTTTCTACCCGCTACAATAGTCGCGTGAACTATTGAAAGCTTTCGACACCGTGCATGACCACCACGAAGGCCGATAGAGACGTCGTGAGCTTGATTGCGTAGCCAACGCACTACCGCGGAGGGGGCAGGGTACCTGCGCTAGCTCGAACTGTAACGTCTACTACTAATAAAATAAATAAAGGGAACCTACTCAAGGAGTAAAGTGTACGTACCAGACAATGCAGAGGTAATCCATACGGCGTTTATTTGAGCTTAATGTCAAACAAACAGTAGACTCGATCGACGAGCGAGTGACGAAAGGAGAGTCCGCCACGAACGAAGCCACGACCGGCTAGTACCGAACAGATTCCCCCGCACCACGGTCCACCCCACCGCACACAACTTCGAAAATGATAAGAGCGAACAACAACGAGGGGGAAAAACTGGCCCTCTATCCCGAAAACAAGGTCAGCTATTCATGCGGGAAGGGTTCACTTCGAAGAAAAGGCTGGGAGCATCCAGTTCTTAGTCAGCAAGGCGCGCTGGGCTTTGCTTGTGGGCGAAGTCGAGGGAATCACAGGAGAGTTTGGCGGGTCCAGGCTTCTCTTTTCGCTGCCTGAACTTGTGATGCGTGCGAACATCCACGAGAAAATATTCCGAGTGCCAAAATAGCAAGACTTTGGCTTTGGATCTTGAATTAAAGTGGATTTTGGATTGTAAAACAGGGTTGCCAAACGCAAGTCTCAAAAGATCACGCGTGACCACCGAGAAACCGCCAACCGGCTCTCGGTGTGTCTGAATGGGGTCGCTCGCGAACCGCATCCGCGACCGCTTCGCGAACGCGGATCCGCTTCCAGTGTGAATGCGCCGGGTCGCTCGCGAACCGCATCCGCGACCGCTTCGCGAACGCGGATCCGCTTCCAGTGTGAATGCTCCATAACTGAGACGGAGGACTTCTTGCGTCAGCTGGGCCATGAATGATGATCCACGGTCTGAGATCAGGACTTCGGAAGCGCCGTGCGGGAGGACGATGGACTCGATGAAAAACTACGCGACTTCAACAGGCGTTCCTGATGGAAGGGCTTATAGGAAAGATAGAAATGCTCGTGGAGGAGGGGTATTTATCATGGTCAAAGAATTGTTCCACAGTGTAGAGATTGATATTCATTGTAACGACGTAGAATCCGTATGGTGCAGATTAAGCACTCCGGAAATGGGCACGATGGCGTTGGGTTCCTTTTATCGTCCTCCGGGAGCCAGCGTTGAGGCTATCAGGTCATTAGATTCTATCTTGTCCACACTTCCTGACGATCGTTTTATATTGGCTGGGGATTTTAATTTGCCTGATTTAAAATGGGACGGGAATACACCGTCCGGTGGCGTTTCTTCGGCATTTAATGATGTAATCCGTACGTATGGCCTTAAGCAGTATGTCTCGACTGCTACTAGAGGTGCCAATATTCTAGATCTAATACTATGCAATGACCCAAATGTGGTTCGATGTGTGAGTGTCCTACCGGGAATAAGCAACCATCACATAGTTACTGCTAAGTTTATCCTGCCGCAATTACTCCCTGCCAGCCACGATGTTAAAAAAGTGTACATCTACGGTAAGGCCAATTACAATGAAATTATAAAGGATCTAGAGGACGAACTAAATATGCTTATGTCAAAATCATTGACTTATGATGCCAACTCGCTGTGGACTGACTTCAGAAATCTGCTGTCAAAGCTTGTCGATAAGCACATTCCTTGTAAATATGTAAAGGACAAACCAAAACCCGACAAACCTTGGATGAATTATAAAGTAAAAAAAGTAGTTAGAAAACGCTCACGTATGTATTCCAAGTATAAATAACATCCTACTGCCAATCTTGAGTACCGTCTAAAAGAGCTGGATATAGTTTATAGGAGCACCATAAGTACGGCCAAGGAGGATTATTTCTCTGGATTGGCAAAGTCTATAAACATAAATTCGAAAGCCTTTTGGAGTTACCTTAGAAAAACACGAAAAGAAAGAACAGGCATTCCGAGTATTACAAATACTGGTAGAGTCATAACAGATAATACAACTAAAGCTAATTGTTTCAATGATTATTTTCAGTCAATATTTCTCAAAAACGGTGACTACGAACATTTGCCGATTCTTACAGATAGAGTGGAAAATGCTATGCCTCCCGCCGTAATCACGCTAGAGGGAATAAGAAATTGCTTAAACTCTTTAAAAGAAGACAAGGCCGTCGGTCCAGACGAGATGTCCCCCAAGGTATTAAGAGCCTGCTCGTGTATAGTTTCACAATACTTTTATGTAATTTTTTGTAAATCTCTTGAAAGCGGATTGCTCCCTAAAGAATGGAAACAAACGTATGTTGTACCAATTCATAAAAATGGTCCAAAATCAATTGACAATTACAGGCCGATTTCCTTGAGCTGTATATCATGTAAGATATTTGAACATATTGTCTATAGTAGTATAATTAAGCACCTAAAAGATAATAACTTGTTTTGCCCTAACCAACACGGTTTTCGTAGAGGTGTCTCCTGCAGTACCCAATTAATTGAGCTCTATCATGATTTAGTTAGTGCGGCTGAAAACAGACTGCAAACGGATGCCATTTTTGTGGATTTCCGCAAAGCGTTCGATTCTGTTTCGCATCAATTGTTATTACACAAAATGAGTGCTTTAAATATCGACCGTAATGTGCTCCGGTCGATTAAAGACTACCTGAGTGGGAGGAAACAGTGCGTCGTCCTGGGGGGTAGAAGATCAGAATACGTAGATGTAACTTCGGGGGTACCTCAAGGGTCAGTGCTGGGACCACTTTTATTTTTAATCTACATTAATGATTTAGCGTCTTCCATCTCTTCTAATATCAGATTATTCGCGGACGATTGTGTAATTTACAGAACAATAAGGAACGTTAACGATGTCTCTTCTTTGCAAGAGGATTTGAACCGGGTTAGTTTATGGCGCGGGACCTGGGAACTGGGGTTAAACACAAGCAAATGTTTTCATGCCGCTTCTAGTAAAAAGAAACATAGTATTGATTCGGCTTATGCTATTGGTCGAGACTCGTTGCGGAAAGTGTCTGAAATTAAATATCTTGGTGTCATTCTTTCAGAAAACTTTTCGTTCAATCAACACATAGATATGATCATGGAAAAGGCTGGCAGGGTTCTTAGCTTAGTCATCCGCAATCTTCACTCTGCTCCACAAATCTTGAAAGAGACAGCGTATCGCTCACTAGTTAGACCACATCTAGAATATGCGAGTGCCGTATGGGACCCGCACCAAAAATATCTCATAGATAAGATAGAAGCCATTCAAAATCGCGCTGTGAGGTTTATTCTGAATAAGTATTCTCGAGCAGAGAGTGTGACAGAAATGAAAGTTTGTATGGGTATCGAGCCTTTAGAAAAAAGACGTAAGAAAAATAGACTTATTTACGCTATCAACAATGATTTACCTGGAATAGACAAGTCTAATTATCTAGAAATGCCCCACTATATATCGAGTAGGAGGGACCACGTAAAAAAATACGCGAAATAAAATGTCGAACTAACTATATGATGTTTTCTTTTTTTCCGAGAACTATATCAGAATGGAATGAACTGCCGTCTGATATTGTATCAGCTAACAGTGACTCTTTTATTAGCCTTATTATTGCAATGTAAGTTTCTGTGTTAAGTATATCATTGGTTTTTTCGTAATATTGCTATTGTGTGCTGGTGTGAATCATGTTTATTGATGTTGTTAGAAATTGCTGATGTGTGCTGTTTTTCCAATTTATAATGATATATGTGAATCATGTAACCCACTCCTCTGCTGTAATGCTCCGGCGCTGCAGAGAATAAATAAATAAATAAAAATACAATTTTGTCTCGGCGTACCGCGTGAGATAATCGGTCGCGACGATGATCCATCGGTTTCCTTTCGTCGACGGTGGGAAAGGTCAGAGTAAATCCGTACCGATTTGCTGGAATGGGGCAGATGGCGGCGCAATAGGCTGAAGAAGGTCCCCTTTTACGCCGGCTTCTTCGGAGAGGATAAGCCGAGATAATCCCCATTCTGAGCGACGGGTGATGGGTGTGGCCGCAGGGACCTCATGACCTACAGGTATCTTCAGCTTCTATCGCGTAATCTGCCCGAATATTCTTTTTTTTTTTTGGCGCTAGCCCAGCCTAGTTTTTCGGGTGTAGGCTTTGCAAAGCTGCAAGGCTGCGCCCTCGCAGTCACCGAATTTGAGCTGTCGAAGTTGTTTGGTTTAGACCGTTGGCAAAAAAAACGCATACTTGGGAGCTGCGATGCATCGCCACACCCATTGAAGGAACGTTTCATAGATATTCTTGGTTGATCAAGGAGCTCTAAACACATGCGCGAGATGTGGTGACTTGAATATGTAAGGATGACTTACATCTTCAGAAAACATTCCATCTTAAAAAAAAAGAACGGCTTATCACACTCAGACCTGCCTTAAATTGGGATCGATGGAAAAGAAAACGTAGAAGCCGGCGCAAAAAGGGACCTTTCACCTCGCCTCGCCGTGCTACAGTACAAGAGAAAAAGGGAAAGAAAGAGGGCGAAAAGGACTAGAGCACTGCACGGGCCGGAATTTCTAGGCCCGGCCCGACCCGGCCCGGTAGAGACACGGCCCGGGCCCGGCCCGAGCCCGACAGAATTTTAAATTTCTAGGCCCGGCCCGGCCCGGCCCGAAAGAGACACGGCCCGGGCCCGGCCCGAGCCCGACAGAATTGTTAATTTCAAGGCCCCGCCCGACCCGGCCCGATGGCTGTAGCCCGAAACAACCCATTTCCGTTTGAACCCGGTTTCGACCCGCTCCCGAAACGAGCTCCCCATCTGAACCCGTCCTGTTTCGACCCATTCTTTAAAACCCTTCCCATATGAACCCGTCCCGTTTCGACCAGTTCCCTAAACGCCCTTCTCGTTTGAATTTGTCCTGTTTCGACCCATTCCCTAAACGCCGTTCTAATTTGAACCAGTTTCCGAAACACCCTTTGCGTTTGAACGTGTCCCGTTTCAACCTACTTTTATAAGGCCCTGCACATCGCAACCTCTTCGCAAAAAAGTCTCCATCGCTCTAAGCCTGGTCTGTGCGCCTTTTCCGTTTAAGAATATGTTCTGAAGTAGCTTTACATGTCAACGCGTTCTTAAAGTATACAACCCTTTCAGGCAAGCTTAAGTTTAATATATTCCTAGTTAACCCCTTAAAACGTTTGTTTCAAGATGGTTCCCAAAACGTGCAAGCGCGGAACGGACTATGTACACTGCGCGACACTGATACCGCGAACAGGACGTTGGCTCTTTTTTCGAATTTTACTTGGAAATGGTTTTAGTAGGCACCAAAGTATACCGCTTAGGTCTGTGGCCCAGATGAGCACTTCTAAAGACATAAATATTTTTGAAAACAGCGTTTTGATTCTATGAGATAAGCATAAAAAAACGACGATCGCTTGTTCGCGCTAGTGTATACACTGTAAACGAAAAGTAGCCCGGATGGGGGTTTTAAAGAATAAGATACCGATTAAACTCCCAAGCCTAAAGCATTCACTCCCGCACATGGGAGTATAAAAACTAGAAACCACCACTTTACTCTGGTCGCTAAGAGACGAGGTATAAAAGCGACAACACCTGATTTTACTCCCATTTTAAACTGGAGTTCTTGTATGACAACCCTCCGCAAGACAAAATGGGAGGTGAAAATACTCCCATCCGTCCACCCGTCTGCGGGAGATCGGCCGCCATTGACGCAGCCGGCGTTTCCCCCGTTCCGCTCAGTCCCGGCTCTGGCACCAACGGGTTTCTCGTCGTGGAAGAGTACGTTATAATGGGTCCATGACGTTTTGGGGCTGGTTTTTGTCCAAAATCCTGACGCTCTCGAACAACAAATATTACACTAGTGAAAAACCAATCACAAAATACAAACTTTTCGCTCAATCTGGCGAATACTCAAAAGTTGAGGGTAGTATGGGGAAGCAGAAGGCAATCCAGCTCTTTTCGGGCAGACTCAAGTATAGTGCAACCATTGTGTGTTGTTTAAAGGCCCTTTCACACGATGCATTTTTCTGGCGCATCTTGACTCGCGAAACGAGTTTCGTGAAATGAATGCGCCGTCTGAACAGGACCGAAAAATGTGCGTCTGCATCTCCCTGGGTTTTCACGAAAAACACAGCCAACGGCCTCTCGAGAAAGCTTTCACGCGATCTCAAAAGGATAAGCGAGCCGTTGGCGGGGCCCAGTGGCGGATTAAGAGGGGGCGGGGGGGGGGGGGGGGGGGGGGCGGGCGGTTTGTTTAGATGTTCTGACTTCCTCTTGATTTGTGCATGTGTAAAAATTTAGGGCGGGAAAACAAAGGGAAAGGGTGGGGGGGGGGGGGTTTCAAAAGACATCTGATACGCTAACCTCCCCTCTCTGGAAATACCTGCGTCGGTACCTGGCGGGGCCAGATTTCTTCCCGATTCCAAGCCATCGCAGAAAAAAAGTAAATAAACAGGGCGCGATCCACGGATGGATACGTAGGTTGCGTTTTCTTGGTCCACACGAGTTCGGGTGCGCACAGGTCGGTGGCGCGTGGCAGCTTTCTCGATTTTTGTGCACTCGTAGCGACGAGCACGAACGTTGCACGCCGCCGCCAAGAATGCTTTATTCGCGTCATCAACAAGCCCGGAGAGCGCTGCCCGACGGCGGTGACTACCCAGAAGCCCACGCGCGAGCGCCCCATTCGGGAATTCGGGGCAGCTGGGGCCAGTGTGGTGCTCGAGGCGCTCACTTCTGCGATCTGAATCTGCCGTTCTTGCCGCGTGTCGTCTGCTGTACACGTTTTTCCGTACTGGTGTGCATTTCTAACGTTCGTGCGCTCGACTGGGCGATTGTGCGCGTGGACGTGGACTGCTCCGAGGATGTGCTACTGCCGTTAGGCCTATCTGTCCAACGAGCCCGGGCCCATAGGCCTAACAGCCGGTGGTGGTGGTGGTGTGCCGGCGAAAGCGGAAAGCTCCATGACGCGTCAAAGGTAGAGTTAATTAGAATTAACGATGACCTCATGTGTGTTCTATATTTTATCATGTGCTAGTCGTACGTTAAGGCAACCGTTCCCGGTCGAAACAAGCGCCATCGAATGTACGGGAACGGAATTCGGGGCAGCTGAGGCCAGTGTGGTGCTCGAGGCGCTCATTTCTGCGAACTGAACCTGCCGTTCTTGCCGCGTGTCGTCTTCTGTCCACGTTTTCCCGTGCTGGTGTGCATATTTATCGTCCGTGCGCTTACTGGGCGATTGTGGACGTGAACTGCTCCGAGGATGTGCTACCGCCATTAGGCCTATCTGTCTAGCGAGCTCCGGCCCATAGGCCTAACGGCCGGTGGTGGTGGTGGTGGGGTGCCGGCACAAGCGGGAATCTCCATGACGCGCCAAAGGTAGAGTTAATTAGAATTAAGGATGACCTCATGTGTGTGTGCTATATTTTATCATGTACTAGTCGTACGTAATGGCAGCCGTTCCCGGTCGAAACAAGCGCCATCGAATGTACGGGAACGGTGGACCCAATGAAACATTTTAACCAAGCCGGCCAGAAATTTTCATCTGGAGTGTCTCGGCTAGGTAAACGATAGCAGCGGTCCGCGATGAAAGTGGGACAAAATTTTTGCATTGCTTGCAAAGGTTCTGTGAAATGCGCTACAATTTCAAACGCGTACGTTGTGTAATTAGGCTTCGTCCGCTTTCTTCGGTGTCAGTTTCTTGACTCGGCGAACAGACTGGCCATCTGTCAGAAAGAGGTCGCTCTGGAATATCGATTTCATCGAAGCATTCCGGCGGAATCACCAGAGTCGCTTGACACCACTCCGGAAAATCCGCCAAGCAGCTAGTTTCGACAAACCCGACAGTGTGATTTGTGTTTTATCACATTTGTGTGAGATTTTGGAGAAAATAAATGCTGGTCTGCATTCGTTATCCCCCAACATTTGTTTGTTTTCGATCTGCTAACCACTACCCCGAATCGTTGTTTTGAACTGGGTCCAAACCACGGGAACGAAAAGGTACCGACTGGGAATCCGACATACGGTACGTGTAAATACGACGCGGTTGCCGCGAAGACACGCATGCTCAAGGTGGCAGCTCGTCGGAATGCGCTGGCTGGCCGCGCTGATAAACCAGACATTGGCGTAGCCAGGTCGTGTTCAAGGGTCGAAGCACCTTCGAAATTGCATGGTTTTCCTCTTTCCCCCTTTCCCTTTTAGAGCGCAGCTCTTAGGGGCCCGTTCCCGGCTTGAGCGGCGTCGCCGTCGGCGTCGGCGTCGGCGTCGCCGTCCCCGTCGCCGTCGGCGTAACCAAGGTCATCCCAAGGTCACGTGACCCCCCAAGGTCACGTGACCCCTCCCAAGGTCATCTCAAGGTCACGTGACCCCACGTGACCCCCTGAAGGTCACGTGACCCCTCGAGGTCACGTGACCCCTTCCAAGGTCATCTCAAGGTCACGTGACCCCAACATGACCCCACGTGACCCTTTGAAGGTCACGTGACCCCTCTGAGGTCACGTGACCCCCGAGGTCACGTGGTCGCCTCCCCGTCACGTGACCCCCGAGGTCACGTGACCCCCAAGGTCACGTGACCCCTTCCAAGGTCATCTCAAGGTCACGTGACCCCACGTGACCCCCAGGTCACGTGACCCCTCTGAGGTCACGTGACCCCTCTGAGGTCACGTGACCCCCGAGGTCACGTGACCCCTCCAGGTCACGTGACCCCCAAGGTCACGTGGGGGTCACCTTTGGGGTCACGTGGCCTTGAGGTCACCCCCAGGTCACGCCTCCCCGAGGTCACGTGACCCCCTCCCCGAAGTCACGTGACACCCCCCCCCGGAGCATATTAAAGAATGAGGGGAGGAGGAGGAGAAGGGGGAGGGGTCTACCCTCCCCTGAGTACCCTTCACTCCTCCTCCTCAAGAGCTGCGCTCCAATTCGGCGTTACAGGGATTTGTAAACGGCTTCCACTTTTTTCATTGTCAGCTTTTTTTTTTTTTTTTTTTTTTTGTGAAGGCATTAAAAGTCCTATGTGCTTCTCTTTCTGTTCGACAACCCACTACGGCGAGGGGCCGGAACATTCCAAAGCAAAACGAAGATGACAACACTGTCCGTGGACTGCGTGAGCGTGAAAAATAGAAGTCCGGCTCCGGCTTTCCGAAGAGCTCTCGCCAAACTCGACAGTGTTATTAGCAACCTAAGCCTTTCTTCGGGCTCGCAGGTGCGGATGACTCCGCTCCTGACGTCACATAAGCCGCGAAATCCTGACCTCGAAGGACGCTGGCCTCGCCTCGGAAAATGCAGGCGGCTTGAATAAAGTTCCCCTACTCTTTGAGCCTCAAGGACTCCACGCCAGTATCAGGGCAGCGAAACAAAATTTCAAAATAGCAATACTTTGACTTTGCAAACCCTACAACCCTACAAACAGGACGACAAAATGACAAACAGCTTAGCTTTCTTTTTTTCTTTTCGTCCCGTCTTTTATTTGTTTTGGGGGCATACCAAAATGTAAAAAAGAAAAAAACGGGAGAGAAATGCGGCAGCATATGCACCGTAGAAGCACTTTGGAATGCTCATAATTCTTTTGGTTTCAAAGCGTACCGAGGTTACTTCTTTAATCACTGCAGTCAAAGCGTACCGAGGTTACTTCTTTAATCTTGCGTTCAACACGTGAGTCGTGAAAGTTCCTTTACGTATATAGACTCTCAAAAATTAATTCAATAGCCAAAGCTGTCGCTTGACGCTTTTTTAAATAATGATTATTGACCTACAACTTCAAGCGTGCCATCAACGTCTCCAACAGAGTCGGCACATTCACGTCAGGCAGCATCGTCCACCCTAGGCGAGAGCAATGTCATGGCCAACGACGTCGGTATCAATGTCGCAATCCTCGGGTTTGGCCAATCACCAGCCTGTGCGGAGCATTCGTTTCATTAAACAAACTGTCTGAGGAAGTTCTGGTTTGGACACAGATGTGAAGGGACCGCACCGCTTAGCGCGTGTCACCGGTAGAGACAATTTGCCTTGGTCCCCAGGTCTTGTATTGTAATGTCAATCGCCTGCTGCAAATCCTGGCCACCATGCCCGTTAGCGCCGCTGAGGCGGAACGTTCGGTCTCGAGACTCCGAAGACGGGAGCCATACCTGAGAGCATCAACGTCCCCGGAGCGCTTGCTACTCCGTTCTTAGCTCGGACCAGAAGCTCCGCCTTCAGCGCGAGCTCGCTGGCTTCCGCTGTGCTTTGTTTGCGCGCGCCTGCGCGTTCAGACTTGTGCCAGCAAGGGCAGAAAGCTCGCGCTGAAGGCGGAGCTTCTAGTCTCAGCTAGGGGTGAACGGAGTATAGGGGTTGCACATTTGAACATTCACGGGAACATCCAAGACAGCTCCGAAAGGGTCCTCTCGCTTCTTTCGATCGACCGACCGCAGCTTCCACTAAATGTTTAGACCCCACAAAACGATAGAAACTGGTACTTTTCTCTGCCACTTTCTCGGAAAACCACAACGAAGAACGAAAAAAACCAGAAACATGACCACAACACGATCATTTCTGAAAAATGTGCGCAGGAACAATGAGCGTGACGTTTCACTTGCTCGTTGCCCCGGTCAGTGCGCATTGGAGTTTTTATGTGTAATCGTATTTTAAACTTCGCTATTTTTGGCACTCTTACGTAGTTTTCAGTCATTGGATACCCCAGTGTTCCACAGAGAAGGGAACGCACCGGAATATTTTGTGAGCCTGTCTAGACTTTTTTGTTCAAAGCGCATTATTATATTTTATGATTGCGTGTTTTCGTTGTTCCACAGTAAAGTTCCCCTCTTTAAAGATCGGAGGGACGAAATAAAAAAGGTTGAATTCTTGTCTTCTGAGAAACAGAAAAATAGCAACTAAAATTGTGTTTCCGGGATTTCTTTTCCTCTTTCTTGATTTTTTTTTTCTACTTTTGAATGGTCTGGGCAAAGGAAAGCATCCCCTGAAAACATTTCCTGGCAACGGCACTGGCGGACTGCTTTCTAACTGTTCGCGTACCGGAGCGCCGTGCAATGCTCGAAAAGGACAACGAGCTGGCGTGTTATCTCCGATGGGTGGAAAACGCACCAATCTCGCCGTGCCCTTTTATTTCGATATGGCGTAAAATGTGCGTGAAATATCAACAGGTAAAGTGACAAGATTTAGGCACATAAACAAAATCAATCATACTGTGAATTAAAGTCGTCCATCTTTATATTTAATCCCGTGTAGGTATGCCGCGAACTTTTTTCGACCTAAGTTTCGATGATCGATTCAAGTGGTTCAAAAGATTTCGAATTTTCGAAGTTTCCATATTGAGAAATTCGACGGAAGTCGAATTTTAGAACTTATTAAACTAAGAAGTTCGACGCTTTCCGAGATTTCGAACTTATTACCCGGCAAAATTCGATGCTTGTCGAACTTTCGAACTTGATAGACTAAAAAATCGATGATTTTCGACCTTTCGACCTTCTTGCACTTTCCTACGCTAAGAAATTCGAAAATTTACGAACTTTCGAACTTATTAATCTACAGAATTCAAAAATTGTCGAACTTTCGATTCCTGAAACGTCAAAGGTTTGACGAACTTCGAGCTTTTAGGGTAAAAGTTCGAAGTTCGTCGAACTTCAAAAAACCGGCGGGCGGTTTTATTTAGATTCAAGCAGTGAGGTACATTCGCAATTTATTTTTTCGCAATTTTACATGCGTTGCCACATTCCTTGCGAAAGACAATGCCGTTTATTTCAATCATCTGGCATGCTTGGTTTTAAAGAAATAGATTCCCGAAGGAGCGAGGAAGGACGACGGGTTTTTGACAATTGTCGTTCGTGCCGTATTTGAAGCGCGCTATAGCCGAAGCTATTTATGGTAGAGATGTTAAACTTTTTTAAAGAATGATCTATGTATAGCCGAGGTAAGTGTCGTCTTAAGATATGATTATTGTTGTTCAAGACGAGTTTCGAAGAAATATCAAAACATATACCTACGGGCAATTATGCCCTAAACTTGGTAATTTTTTTCGCCTATATTCTTTAGGTATCGCAGTTAAATTAACACCAGAGACAGTACATACCATTACCATCTACATAATACAAAATGATGTATTTCTTTTTTCCCCCCGTTGAGGAACAAATTAACTCATGGGGGAAGATTTCTAAAATTGTTCAAGTTCAGCACGTCATAAAAAAAACACATTTTTTTCTCAATTTACGTTTTTGGGACGTGTTTCTTTTGGCCTGTACACATTTTGGTGGGAGAAACTTGTTTCATAGTTCTGGGCCTCTGAATATGCAAGAATACAACACTTCCGGCTGGTTCTTGATAGTTCTTTTTTCTCTCCAGCTTTTTATTTTTGCATTTATTGTTATGTGTATTTATTGATTATTTTTTACCAATGGCACAGTTATTTAGGGCGAAAAGACATAGCTTTGAACTTCCGAGCCACCGAGCATGTGACGAGTAGTGCCTTCTGACAACGAGTTTCTAACAATGACCATCTACGCGATCTTTTATGCAGTGAAGAGCGACAGTAGCTATACATATGCATAAATAATTTCAGATTAAAAGAAGCTAGACCATGCCCTCTTTCCCTGTATTGTTTTCTTTAACAGTCCGAAATATCTGGGAGGGGGAGGGGGGGGGGAGGGAGAGACTGGAGCCGCCCCCCTCCGTTTTTTCGCTTCCGACGCCACTGGTATTGTAGAACGCTCCTCGACCTCAAGTTGCATCAACTTCTGTGCTTCTTGCTCGGCGTTTCTTCCGCCCCGGAAAATAAACCTCCAAAGCAATTACAAAAAAAAAAAAATGTCAAGATGCAGGCAAGCTGGTGTATGTTGATCATGATACAAAATACCCCGAGACTGGGAATGAAATTCGCAAGAAATAGTGTAAAAAGAAAGAAAAAAAGGAACAGGACCACGTCTCAAACTTAGCTGAGTTGAGTTTGAGACGTTTTCCTGAGCTGAGTTTGAGACGTTGTCCTGTCCCCTTTTTTTCTGTCTTCTTACAATTTTTCTTTAAAATTTCATTCCCAGAGCTGAGTTTGAGGCGTTGTCCTGTCCCTTTCTTTCTGCCTTGTTACACTTTTTCTTCAAAATTTCATTCCCAGTCTCAGGATTTTGCATCATGTACAAACTAAACTTACTATATGCCAGCGCATAGTCTCCTCTGGAGGCTATGGCCAGCGTCACTCGGGCGGCGTTTGATCGGATTACTACCAGCCTGCAAGGGGGTAGGGGGGCAGTTTGCCAGATCACTTCAAGGTTTCTCTGAGCCTCAACCACCTGCCTGCCCCCGGCCGTTTTGAACTGGATGAGTATCGTTAAACAGTGCGTTCGTAGAATCACTACTTCGTGATGCACGTTAATGACCACCCCGGGCTGGCGGTCACAATTACTGATCTATTGTCACAGGTCACTCTGCACTGGCAAATATTCCAGCACATCCCGGACACTCGTCGTCTCATTTAATTGCCTGACCAACTTCGCGCAGTCTAAATATCACACCCGAACTTTTCTAAACCTGATTTTGTGAAAACCAGTGTGGCGTGAAAACGTTATTTGAAACTGAAACTGGTGGCGGAACATGAAAACCCGACTTCGAACTTTGCGCACTTGGACATCAAAAAAATTTAAAACCTTAAAAGTTTTTTTTTTTTAATTTTGTTTTGAAAGAGAATCGAAACCTTCGACCTTTTCGAACTTTATGTAAAAAGAAAATCGAAATCTTGGAATTTATCGACCTTTGTCTTTAAAAATTCGAAACGCTCTAATTTTAGATCTAAAGCAATTCGAAACGTTCAAATCTCTCGAATTTCAAATTAGGGAAGTTCGAAATCTTTAAATTTATCCAACCTCAAGTAAACAAAAATTCGAAATAATCGACCCCAACTTTTAGAAACCGTGAAAGCTTCGAACTTTTCGATTTCGAAACCCCGCGATTTAGGAAAGCTGCGAATTTTTCGATTTCAAACCTCCGTATAGTCGAAAATATAGAAGCCTTTCGAATTCGAGCATCAGTTCGGGTCGAAAATATCGAAACCTTTCGAAATCGACCCTAGGGTGGTTCGCCCCTACTGAAAAAAACCATATGAATTTTCCATACGGGTCTTCATATAGCGTTATGGGATACGGGTCATACGGTTGGTACGGGTCATACGGTTGGTACGGGTCATATGGTTGGTACGGGTCATATGGTTCGTATGGGTCATATGGTTCATACGGTTGGTACGGGTCATATGGTTCATACGGTTGGTACGGGTCATATGGTTGATACGGGTTGGTACGGTTTGTATGGTCCATATGGTTTGTATGGCCTATGGTTGTTATGGATGATATTGTTCATGCAGTTTAAATCGTTGATATGATCTATAGGCCAACGCACTATTTACCAACAAGCTTTCACGAGGTGTGAACAAATTCAGTTTCTACACGAGGTGCAAGCACTGCGTGTGCGCAAGAGCGACATTCACGTGACGTAAAGCGTCTGCACATGCGCCCTAACAGTAGCAGCGCCACCGTAGCAACGTTACGTCAGAGCCGCGTATTGGTGTATATCGATCGTGTTAACCACATGGTTCACTCATCAGTGAAACATGAAGTTCAGCAGGGAAACACTTTCCTTTTAAAGCCTATGCCAGATAGCAGAAAGTGCATGCACAGAGAAATGCTCGAACTTCGAGAAATTGTGAACATGCATTCCACCCGCAGGCTCGTTTATTTGTCCTCCAGTCTCAGGCTTTGAAGTAGCTCGTGCATGCTAATGAGGCAATTCTTTGAGGCGAGCTGCATCTGCTTTCCCAGTTGGTCACAGGCTGACGCACCTCCGTCGGGGCATCTGAAAGTAATGTAAACAAAACCGACAGTCACATTACATGTTCTCGTAAAATAATTTGTACAATATCAATCTAGTCAGTAAACCCTTTTCAAAAGTCTATCAAGCAACAATGGCTGTCAGTACTGCTTGCTCACGAAGTGCGTGACTGGATCTGAGTTCTCGCTGAACGCTGACGCAGGGCTCGCTTTCAGTATATGCTCAGAGTATGAGAGCAAGCAATGGCGGACAGGCGTTCGCACTGACGTTGGAAAAGGGTCTATTGACTTAAATTTTATGACTGACCTAATATTTAAAATCATCTACCTTCTGCAACTTTCACATTTTGAAAACAATCACAAACATTTATCCAGGCAATACATCACCGCATGACGGAAAATACATAACATACAACTTTCGTCAACTTACATAGCATACAACTTTCGTCACCACGGGACGTCTCTGCAGTCTCCCGGGACGCAGACCTCCCACGTGGTCACACCCCGGTCCAAGCATCCCTCTCGTCCCGTTTCCCAGAAGAACGCAGGAACAGGCAGCTGTCCCGATCATACGCCGAGACCCAAACGTCTCCACTTGTCTCCATCGTTCGTTAGCACCCGGTCCGAAGGCAGAGGAAGCGGGCCTCTGTTTCTCAGCGGGGTGTCAGGGGGGTCAGCTCCCGCTGTGCCGGGTGGCCCGCTCGGCGTCGCTCGGAAGCTGCACCCCACCCACGCCGCGTCGGTCAGCATGTTCGGCGGCGCCAGAATGCCGAGCCCGAGACTCTGGTCAGTCGATGGGAGGTCGATGGCGCTGCCAGGAAGCCGAACCTGCTCTCTGGGTGGCCGATCATAACAGAATGCATCCACCAGGTGCACATTGAAAGTCGTTTATTTAGCTTTAAGGGGGGACACTACCTTGAATTGCACCTTTTTTTTTTAAAAATGCATATTTAGAACTTTCAAAGTTTTGGCATGTATGGATGACAAAAAACACTCTCACAAAGCCTTGTCAATGTGCGCTAACAAACAGTGTCACAAAAAATTATTCTTTATATGTTGGTGAGGTGTGCTGCACTGCGTAGCACTCGTCATCCACAAGGGAAAATAGCTGAAAGCAATGTCAGTATATCAGAAGACGTTTCAAGAAGACATCACCTACAATGGTGGAAAGAATTTCTGACATTTAAGACGCAAAAATTAATTTTTAAAGCGTTATCATGAAACTTCAAGTGCATTTATCTCAGGTTCACTTTTCAGTGTCAAATATCAGTTCAGGGAAGCTATCATTTCATTATCAAATTATGCGTGCAGATATATTTTGGTTTTTCTATATCGAAATTTTCTGGAGAACACGACTGTGAACTTACTTTCTGCATTTTTCTGCTCTTTTGTTATGAAAAGTTTATATTTCTTTTAATCAAATGTACACCAAAAAAAATATTTTTTTCCATATTTTTTTTTTTGTGAATAAATTTTATAATTTTTGAAATTTCTTTTCATAGTTGTCTGAAGCAAGTATTCTGCTGTATGTTCCAGCAAAAAAAACTGGCCATTTTCATTACCCTTTCTAAACAATAGCTTTCCTCAGCAGATACACTTTTTTTATTATGAACTTTTATGTAACTCATCGTGGGATAAATTTATAGGGTTGAACATTTCCACGGCATCTTTGTCCAGTGCCCTGAGTACACCCTGCAAATTTCATGCAAATAAGACAATCGGTTCAAAAGTTAGCCTTCCGGAGTAGTGTTCCCCCTTAAAATTAGTTTTCTTGTGCTTTTCAACGGAACACTGGTGATTTTGAGGTTAGGGTGCAACATGCAACACATTAAAGCTAGAAAATGAGCGCTGAAATTTCGTTTCCCTACACCTTTAATGGAAGTGTAGCCACATAATCTTAGTATAGTATAATTAATAAATTATTCTATGCATGAACAGGAACTTTTAGTTAAGTAAATCATCCCTGCAGTCCATTAAGCACAAAATTTTAGTTTAGACTAGACAAATGTAAGCCAGAAACACTCAAATCCTGGAATTCATAAGGAAATAACTTTATTTGTGCTTACTGCAGACTTATTTTTCGCGGGCTCCATATTTCGCAATTAAGGTCGAAGCTGAAGTTTTGAAATAATTCGCGGGTTCTAATTTTTGCGATGCAGTGGGATCTCCATATAGATTCCAATGTGTTTACACTTTACCGGAATTGTTTACGGGACCTACTTTTTCAGCAATTGTAGGCGATTCGTAAAAACGATTCGACAGCAATCTCAACCAAGCGATTCGACAGCGACCTCAACCATGGGGTTGCTGTCACGTGCCTTGCTTCGACGCTCTTATTGGGTCGGGAAGGCCGCAGCCTCCACAGCTCGTCAAGTTATTGTGAAACACAGAGTATAGTTGCTGCACTCGGAGTAAGGGTAAAGGATCGCAAACTCAACATGCCCAGCACCTGGAAGAAGGCATAGGACATACACCTCGAGGTTAAAGGGATACTGAACAGAAAATTTGAACTCACAAAACAAGGCTGGACAGATAGGCGGGACGGTGCAAAACCCAAGAACATCACTCATACAGCGATATCTCTAACGGATCGCCATATTTTTAGAAAAGAAGTGCCCGGCCGAGGAGGCCGACGAGACAAGGCACGTCACGATTCTTATTCCCTCTCCTCCTCGCTACGTCCCGTGTCAAGCTGGTGAACCGAAGCGAGGAGGAGAGAAGCGAGGCCGCTTCCCCTCATTCTCAAATTCTCCCGGAGAACAGTGATGTCAAAGACCTCGCTTGATCGTGCCCTTCTTTTCCAAAAGTGCAGCGATCTGTTTGAGATATCGATGTACGAGTAATGTTTTGGAGTTCGTAGAGTCCTGTTCAACGCTTCTAGAGCCTTATTTCGCGAAATTCAAATTTCGGTTCAGTATCCCTTTAACAAGCCACACGCCAGATAAGGTGCTCCATCTGTGTTTAATGGTTCCAGAAATCTATCGATGCCCTTGCACCAACAGAGTTGAATCGTTCATTATGAAAAGCAAACCAACAAAACTGCAAGATGTTTGGCAAAAATAGGTTACAGCCTGTGCTTTTGATTTGGAACTTCAGAAAGATGAGCTCAATTCTCTGGAAATTAGAAACTATGTATATTCTGAAAGAATTACTGTTCTACATTTCAAGGTTTTCTCGTTAAAATAAAAAAATAAATACCAGAAAAAAGTACTAACCTGATATGCACCTATGAAGTCTTGTTTTGGCTAGCAGTGACCGGTCCTGGTTAGCAATGACTCCATGTCCCCAGGATTGAAATGATGGTTAAGTAATGTCCACCCCTTATGCACTTTTTGGTACAACTGGAAGAGACAAAACATCTTGTTAAAAATTACCAATCCTTTTCACGTGCGAATTTTGCAGTTCATGCTTCCTGAAAGTCATTTCCCACAATAGTGTTAAATTAGAACAATGAGAGCAAAGTTGTTTCAGTAAAGGGCCCCAGAAAAGAAAAACAAATGTTGTTTTTAAACAGACTTGTTGGGACACACGTGTCAAATAATTAATTTTATGTGAAAAAAAAATTGGTCAGAGCAATATTGACGGCGCGAGACGCAATTTAGTCGGTAGTCACCTCCTTTCCACCTGTTTCCTCTGGGCACTTCGAGCGAGTAGAGGAGAGGGAGATCAGCTTCGCCTTTGTGTTGAGGTGGCGAGAGCGAATGACCATTCCGGGACGTCATGGACTTTGCGCGCAGAATTTAAAATAAATTTCTTGCCGTCAATATTGCTCTAAAAAATTAATTATTTTCGCATAAAATTTATTTTTTGGCACGAGTGTCCTTATCAAACTGTTCAAAAAAACTTTTTTTTTCCAGGGGCCCTTTAAAGGGGCACTGACACATCAAAATCATTATTTTTTTTTTTATTACCCAAATTATTGAAAACGATGCCGGGACATTACCCTCAAAATTTGAAATTTGGGAATTCAGTATTTGTGAAGTAAAAAAACAATTTCCAAATGCCGAATTCGAAGTTCCCGCGCGATCGGCGCCGGTGCCTTGACGTCAAAAATTGCGGAGACCTGAGAGTCGACTTTCTTTCACCACTCCCTGCTGTTGCCATGGCGACCCAAAGCGAGGAGGAAAGGAGCGAGCGGCGGCGTTGCGACGGACCGGTTTTGAGCGGTGTCGCCTGTTTTCCGTTTGAGGATACAAATCCAGGAGACGGCACCACAACAAACTCCCGATTTTTGGTATTTCAAAAAGAAGGGCCGTAGTGCGTTCGCAATTGCGTTAAAAAACATGTTTTAGGATTGCCGTAATTAAATGTTATAGAGATGTCGCCTACAAAGCTTCTAAATCTCCTGATTTTTGACGTCACCGATCAAAAGAAGCGAGGAGGCAAGAGGCGGGAAAATCAAACGCCAAAAATAAAAAGGCGCGCGCGCGCGCAAAAATTTTTTTTTTGCGATGCGTTTTTTTTTTTGCGTGTCTATGACTGCAACTTGCATCGTTTTAGACAATAAAAATAAATACGACCTTTGGGGTGTCAGTGCCCCTTTAAGAGGTGTTTGCCTGATATGCATCAGTGGAATCAGGTATTGACTAGCAATGACTTATTGCCCCCAGGACTGAAGTGCTGTTTCAGTAAAGTGCCGTTCACACTCTTGTGACCGAGTAAGACCGAGAGAGACCAGACCGGTTTTTAAGCCTTTTGCGAGTTCTTAGGACGGGATGCGCCAGAACGCAGCTGGTTCTAAGAGATTGCAAGTGGCTTGAAAACTGGTCTCGTCTCTCACGGTCATACTCGGTTGCAAGAGTGTGAACGGGCCTTAATGCTTCCTGCACAAAAAATTCAAATGTAAGAACACAAGCCCCAAAATGTTTGTGCCATTCTCCTCCCCCTACTTTTCTGTGCATTTTTTTTTATCCCTTGGCAAATCCTAAAGAATTCAAAATGCTTATCCTACATCCTTCCGTTAGACTGAGTGGGTAACCCGGAGAATTCATTGTTTGTGAGAACACTTTTCCATTCACCCCATGCTGTTCTTGAAAGCAGAAACTCCTCTCTCTTAACCACAGTCATTAAGCACTTTTCATAGACCATGCACACAAGGTTGGCAATGCCAGCACAAGCTCATGTCTTCACTTTGAGCATGGATTAAGCATATATAACTAAATATGAGACACCGGAAGAAGGAAAAAGGAGGACACAAAAAAGAGGACGACACACATAATGTCTCGAACACAGCTGCAGGTTCATACTAAAACCACACCATTTTATAGGGGTACACCGCAGTCAATGCCAAGAACCCTCACACTAAGTCACACCCCCAGATTGTCAGCAAGGGGGAAAAAAGAACTGCCCTCAACGTTCCCACACTTGCCAAAGTCAACCCACCGACTAAGAAGTAAAAAAAAAAAATGCAGCTGTGGTTGAGACGTGTTGTGTTTGATGTTCTCTTTTTCGCGTCCTTCTTCCGGCGTCTCAGGTTTAGTTATGTATGCAATTCACCACCCTTGCCTGTACTTTTACTCTTCTCTCAATTAAGCATACGCCTGCAATTCGTAATATCTGATCTATGGAAAGTCTCTGATCCACCAAGCCTTTTCCATTATGAGCAGGCATTATTTATAAAAACCTCCTTTCATTACATTGTTTCAGAAAACAATTGTTCTTTCTTAATTAGGATCAACTGATCATATTAGGATAATTGCCAAATAATGGCAAATTCACATGATACATCGAATTGCAATTTTCATCCGTGCACCATTTGTCAAGTTGCCATCATGTAGGCTATTCCTGAGATTTGTCCCTCGTCCGCGGACACCCATACTGAAAGGGCAGAGTGCCTCCTTAATCGCAGATTTTTGGCAAGTGAGTAACTCGAAAAGCGTTTTTATGGTGGAGTAGCAACAGCTCACGAATATTTTTGTTTTCAAATCAGTCAAACAAAGAGAGTGGATCATTGCTTTGTCGCGCCACTCTTAAATCTCCACGCGTGAAAGAAGCTGCAAGAACTTTGCCCGGCTGACACGCCACAGGTCCTGGTACTCCTCCGGGTTGGTGTCAAGAAGCTTGTCAAAACTCGCCTAGCATGCTGCAATCTGTCCTGCAGATCCACCCAGTTTTCCATCCAGCAAGACCTTTCTTATGGCTTGTGCTGAAGAGTGGTGCACAAGCGAGCAGTGTGTAAAGGTATTTCCGAATGCCTCTCCGCGACCCCAGGACTTTATCGCTATGATGCTGAAGCCTCCTGAAGCAGGATCATACTTGTGTCATGTCGTTAGTAAAGTAAGTGACACTTCGCTCTAAGCCTGCAACTATGTTTTAGCCCACTTGGTATGTAACAGCGGCACACAACGATTCCTCTTCATCATAGCACCGTGATCCTAGTCGCAAACATCACTTCTGCTCTTGGAAAACAGTGCCACACTGCGATGTAGGCGTTTTGCAAAATTGCAAGGCTGCGAATAGGTATAGTATGTCCTCGCTGTCGCCTGCTCGTCTCCTTAGTGTGGATGCGCTTGGGGGACTAACGTTCCATGGACGTCTTGTCACGTGATAAACCCATCCGCGGATTAGCACGTCGTGTAAATCAGCCACAGATGGACTGCGGAGTCTGCAATCACTTAACATTTTTGTTGACGTTGCCTGCACGTCATGAAAATGTGTTTCGTATCCAATTAGATATTCTCGAAGAAACAAGGAAACTGCATAATGATGTCGCACAATATTCACCTTAACCACTTAACCGGTTTTTGTTTTACAGTTTTTCATCCTAAATTTTTTTTTTTTTTTTCTTTTTTTAAAGTTTGTGCGGCTTGGGCCGCACGTGCCTCCACAATCGGTCGCCATCCTTAAAAACGTGTACAATAAAAATATGCGTGCTGCCATCTCTCAGCTGCACCGCAAAATAAGCTCGGAGCGGGCCTGGGACGTCCAAAACAGCCAAGGGGCAAGGTAGGATGCGTGGACGTGCTACATTCCTCCTAAACCCCTAGGGAACGGCTCTAGGTGGAAGAGCTAGGCTTGCTTAAAACAGTTAAAGGACACATGCAAAGAAAGCAAACTTTTTTTTTAAACAGCCGGATTAGGAAAAGGAAGTCATAAAACAAATTTACAACGAAAAAGAAAAATTTTTAGAGCTATATTTACGGCGCTAAACGAATTTGTAGTTGGCGCCCGCGGGCACCGCGGAGAAGTGGCCCTTATTTATCACGTGATTGGCCGCTATTTGTCACATGGTACCGTAAAATACCGAGCAAGCGCCCACTCAAACTTTGGAGATAATCGTGAAAAAATGGAAAAAATGTACTTTGTGTATTTTCTAAGATCCTACAAATTTGGGAATGGGCGCTTAGTGTGGTGTGGGCGGATGCACAGTATTCTACGGTACTTGCACTCTTTCGGATGCTTCGTATGGTCTCGAAAAGTTACTTATTCATCTTCAATTGAAGTGCAACAAAAAACAAAGATTAATAAGTTACTTTTAGAGCCCAAAGGAAGCTCCTGAAAAAGCGCAAGCAGACGTAATAAACCTGTGCACCGGTAAGATGACGGCGGCGGCACCCCAGAGCACACAAACTTGCACGACGACGGCGGCGCCGCCGTAGAGAAATGCATTGGAGCGGCAGCGCACAGTGCTTAGCATGCGGCGGCAGCGGGTCTCCGCGGCTTCGGCGACACAGCGCGGCGGTGCACAGGTCTAACACGTGACCAGCGACGGCTCTCACGGGCGCCAACTACAAATTCGTTTTGCGCCATAAATATAGCTCTAAAAATTGTATTTTTTCGTTGTAAATTTGTTCTAAAGCAATCTTTTTCCATCAAGGCTGTTTTAAAAAAAAATGTTTTTTTTCCTTTGCATGTGTTTTTTAAGGGTTTAAGGAGCTGCAGTACCTTCCATGTCATTGAATCTTATGTAGTAGTATATGATTCTAAGTCACAAGACTAGGTTACAGAAAGTAACAAGAAAGAGGAAGACAGGACGTCATATTGTTTCATATTCTAATTTTTTCATGTCTAAAATACAAGTACTTGCACTTGTATTTTATCTACACTTCTCTTTCTCACAATGTCCTGTCTACCAAATGGACCAGCGAAGTAAGCTCCCCCCCCCCCCCCCCCAAACATACACACAATGCACAATTGAAATTTCTGGACACAATATTCCATGAATGTATTGGGCATCTGAACCAAGCTGAAGAAAAATTTTTGGTCTGAGGAAATAAAGGGTTACAAAACTGAAAAACATAGCAGTAGCATACTTCTCACTTTAGCACGTGTGGAAGAACCATTCATTTCTATTAGAAAGGTAGAAAAGACAAAGGCTCAGGTTACTCACCAACAGCAACTACCGGGAAAGCAGGGGGGGCATGATTGTGGAGGCAGCTGGTCTCCAATGCTTGTGCCTTTCTGAAAATTGGAAGTAAGACTTTTAAAGCAAAATGACCCTAACTATTGCCACAAAACATTCTTTCATTCCATTTCTCATATCAAAAAAGTTGGTATGAGGAACTTTGCCGGGCTGACACGGTGCAGATTCTGGTATTCATCTGCGTCAAAAAGCTTCTGTCAAATCGTGTCTAGAACGACGGAAGCGCTTTGCATCTCCAATGAACCGTTCAGCCAGCAAGACCTTTCTTGTAGGGGTGTCACAAACCAGCCGACGTTCGAGTTTGACCAGGTTCGACTTTTTCCAACTTCTTGCGAAAAGTTAGAAAAATGTTCGACTGCTGTTCGCACGCGCGACATGCTGGCCAGTTGGCTTCGGATTGGATGGTGATGGCTAAGGGATGAATTAAGGGCAGCACCTATTGGTTATTCCAGTTAATACAGTACAAAAAAGTAAGTTATTAACTTGTTCAGTAGTTAGAGTTAGTTTCTTTTATTTGCAACTGTTTATAAAATTAAAATAACCTTTTGAGTGAAACACAATTTTTGTAGACCTAGGCATGCTTGTATCATGGTCTTGCCACGCTGTCCACAAAGTCGAACAAGTCAAATCTGGTTAAAAGTTTCGAAGGTTTGTCGAACCGGTTTGACACAGTCGAACCCCAAATGCTCGACCTAAAAATCCGGTTTGCCAAAAGTTTGCGGCACCCCTACTTTCTTGTGGCTGTGGTGTATTGAAGGCGCAAGCACGGAGTGAGTGAAGGCGTCTCCAAATGCCCCGTGGCGAGCCCAGGACTTCGTCGCTTCTACGCCAAAGTCTCCTCGAGTAGGACTACGCTTGTTTTTATCATGACTTTGTTTAGTAAAGCTAATGGTGCTTCGCACTAAGCCTATCATTGTGTTAAGTCTCCCTCTGCACGTAACAGTGGCGCAGAGTTCTTTCCTTAAAGTAGAAAATGTTGATTTCGATTTGTGACAACTGTGTCACAGTGTGATCGCACAATGTTAGAGTTTCTCAGCAGTGTGGGGCCGCGAACATGTTTGGTACGTCCTGCCTGTCGTTTGTGAGTGTGCTCCTTTGTGTGGATCAGTTCGTCGTATGAATCAGCCATCAATGAAGAGTGCTGTTCATTTTGAACTTCATATAAATTAACTGAGCAGCACCATTTTGTAGGATGGCTAACCCGCCTAAAACCCCCTGACGTGTTTGTGTTAGTTTTGGAACTGGCGTGTAAGTGCCAGTGCACGAGGCCCATGCAGCACTTGTAAGCAAATGGCAATAGAGCCCTGAAAGGAGAGGTACTTAGAAGTGAATTCTTTGCAGCTCGGCATAAAGCTATCTCGCCTCTGCCTCCTTCATAAAGTCGACTATCATTGCCCCGACCTCAAGAACTCTTTGTTATCACCTCCGGAATGAACATCATCTTGTATTTCCAGTTCCACAAACGCATTCAATCAGTCTTTCCTTTCTCAAGCCATCTGCGACTGGAACAGCCTACCATCCACCATCGTAATCCCAGAAGTATTTCTAGCAAGCTTACGGATCCATTTTTCTTGTTAAAAGTATTTTATTGCCACTGTGTATGATTAATGAGCTTCCTTTTCTTGTTTGTCTTTATTTGTATAACAATGGCATGTAAGTGCCAGTGCACGAGTTGCACACTGCACGAATCCTGACCATGCCCTTAAAGGGAAACTCCGCTTCATTCTCGGTTGTTAAAAAACACTGCGACCCTCTTTAGTATCATCTAGAGAGACCGAATGTCAAATATTATAACGTAATACCGCCTAAAAGATCACTAAACCGGCCGACAAAAACTGAGACGCGCGAAGTCACCAAAATCCGCTAATTTAGCGGGCGACGTGCGGCGCAGCCAACGTTGTATTTCCGTTTTGACTGACGTCTGTTGCATACGCAGTTTTTTTCTTGGTATTTTGTTTTCCAGGGAGAGCTTACCAGGCGGCGCTACGGACGCGCTCCACGTTTGAGGAAGCAAAGAGGCGAGACAGATGAAGAAAAAAGAAATGAACGAGAACAAGAGAAACAAAACGAGGGAGAGAGAGTTGTACGGGATGAGTTTCGCTGACATACGTGCCAACCGGTGCCAACAGACTAACCGCAAATACTATTTGCTAACCGCCTGGGTTGCCGCCTACATAGCCTGCTTCGTCGCTGCTTGCGTTGCCTGTTCGCCGCCGCGTCCTCCCTCCTCACTCCTCGCCCTTTCCCTAGCTGGTAGATCACGTGACCCCTTGTATTCCACGTGGCTGCGTATGCAACTGACGTTGAGGGTACAATGTTGCCCGGCTGTGCCGAAGTTTCAGTTTCGGTTTGCGAGTATGGTAAATAACAAGATCGCACGAAATATATTTTGCTTTTAATTAGACAAACGGTCTAGGGTTCTTTTGAAGTACTTTTTACGTTTATATCACCCATTATCTCAAAATTTCCGAAATCGAGCGGAGTTGCCCTTTAAGGTGAAAATAAATTAAATGAAATGATTGGCAACACAGCACTCACTCGTGGCACGTCTCTCTCGCATTCGCACAATAAAGGCTGAAACGCATGTAAGCGGTTTAGCAAGCAACGAGACGAGCAACTGAGACTTGTCACTGTAGCTCGGTTTCTGAATTTCTAGAAAAAGTCGCTCAATTACTTGACTGCTTGCTCCCATCGCTTTCAAGCGATTACCTTGTCGCGAGACTGACTGAGTGATAGCAAAATGGTTGCCATTGCTTGTCGCTTCGCTCGCTCAATCGCTTACACGTAATTTATACTTTTTGGCTGTTGGTGCTTGCAAAAATGTAAAGCGTGAATTTTATCAAAGGCTTTGTTCTCGCTGACTCTCAGACTGCTGCGAAAACTTTGGGTTCCAGTGAAATAAGACCACATGATTTCTTACTTTGCTTATGAACTGAGGAGGAAAGCTGAGGAGGCAGTAGCTTGAAAATCAGCTCATGGTCTCCTCAAGTTGTTTGGAACACCTTTTTTTTCTGTTGTTTGGCACTACTCAATGCGCGTTTTTTTTCTCCCGACCTTCACAATAAAGTATTGCCAGAGGGTTAGTAAATGAGCGCTACATATACAGCACTTTGTATAAAAAGTCAGTGCCACAGTCGAAAAATAACTCCTTATACTCTTCGCAAGCAACGTCACCAATACAGACGGTACTTCCAAAGGCGCAGGTCACGCAATATTTCGAGTAGTTTCCCAGGACGAAAATCGAACTTGGATCCGACCTCCCACAGAGGAAACAAACGGGGTGCAAATACGAGCGCTAGGACGCAAACTGGTACCTTCAGCAGTCATGGGTTCCGCAAAACACACCGCCTAGCTAGGTGGTACCAAGCCACCACCCGATTTGCAGGACTCAAGCCTTGAACACCGATCTAAGAGATAAAGCTCCCCGATCACTCACCAAGCGCCTCGCTCGGCGCCCCACGCCCCCGTGGGACCTTGCCTCTGGGTCCGTTCCCGCCATTTGACTGCTCGCTCAGTGACAGGTCGGTTCCGGTACTTCCTTGGAAAAAGCTTGAGGGTCATCCAATGCGCAAAGAATGTGTGCGACAAGGAACCGCACACGTCCGCTTTCACGCTGCCTGCACACACAAGAACACGCCATACACGCTCCGAAAAGAAAGGGCTGGAAAAGTACTCACCAAGTAGACTGAAACCCACAGCTGGCTCTATGGGCACGCCGGCACCTGGGACACTTTGTTTCTTCCAGAACGTTCTTCGATGTTTTTCCGTAAGCCTAAAGGCCTGAAACCGCCCGAAATACGGTGGCCCGAGAGTTTGCAGCTTGGTTTGTTTTTGATTTTGGTGACGATGGCGATGGCGATGCGGCGACGTTCGCTGGTTTGACGACAGGTGTTACGACGAAACTCATTTGACGCAACGTAAATGTTCCTGTTTTAATCGACTTACATTACAAATTTTAAACATAAATAAAAACTGTTTCAACATTTATATATTTATTTGTAATAAAGTATGCGTGTACTAAACTAAAGCTTGGCCTGGCTCAGCCTCGTTTTATTTTAACATGGCGGCGACAATCGTCTCTGTTCGTGCTCTGTGCCGTGCTGGACCTATTGGCTGTTCACTGATCGTCCTGTTATCCACCTCTTGCGATCCGCATCAGCCGCAGGCGTGCTGTCTAAGTATTGTGTGCCCGCCGGAAAGAATATCCAGTCTTCTCGGAGGCAAGGCTGCAACTAGGGCTTCTCGGATCGTGGCTCGGACTCCGCGAGCCTCACGTCGTCTGCTTGGCTCCTGCACGTTTCCGGCGTCGGATCCCCCAGCCTTGGCCTCAGCCCTACATGACCTAGCTGGTGAAAGGCAATCTACGACAACCCGGCGTCTTTGGAATGCGATTACTACGATTAGTGGCTCTTAAAAACTCGGTAGGCCTTCTTCAGTGGTGAGCTCTTCGATGTGAATGGTGTTACCTTCAGTGTCCCGACGCTCCGAACGGTCATTCTACAGGTGACGCTGCGAGACGCGAGCCTTCTGTGTTGCTTCAACTCTCAGTGTAATTCTCAAAATGGGCACTTGGTCCCGAATAAGCTGGTGCACCTTTACTCACTCTCGAGACTCATCCCACGACGGTTCTAGCGGTACGTAAAACGTGGATGCACGATTCGGTTTATGGCGGTCACCTTGTCGATTGATACAGTGGAGAACACTGCTTACAGAAAGGATCGTTCTAAGAAGTGTAGAGCTGTGCTGGTCCTGGTACCTTTCCGATTACCCTTTTGGCGACGCCGTAACCTGGAGTATGAACCTCCCACAAGCATGGCAAGGTGCTGTTATGCTGCGAGTTCTGCCCCGCCTTTCGTGAAAGCTGAGTCCTACGGTGCTCCACTGGTGCTCATTAACGCGAATTAAATGTGTGCATACTAGAAGTCTTGAAGTTGAGTCGCTCAGAGTGCAGTACATACCATGGAACCATTTCCAGTGGCCCAAGTGCTGGACAGTTCCGTGAGACAGTGTGCCCAGTCCAATTGTTCTCAACATATTTATTACTCATAATAATGCCTCTCTGCAATCGACTCCACTGCTGTTACGGACAACTGGATGTTGGTGCCGCTTATCAGGTGACCCCAGAAACCACGAGGGTTTGCAGAACACCATTGAGAAGGCCTGCAATAAACATTCAGCTACATTTCTTCTCACAGCATGTCAACAATTTTGTCCAAAACGTGTGGAACGCTGAATTTTGTACTTCGCATGCCTAGTAGAACAGGCCATAACACACTTAGGTGCCTTTCACAGCCTTGGTCCTGCAACACCTAGAGTACTGCAGCTTCATACAAAACTCCAATGAGGTTTATCTTGTAAGATCAGTTGAAAGTGTTCACCAAAGGGCAACTACGTATGTTAAAATTTCTTTATATTGTATATTGTGCTTGTGTCCTGTGTCGTATCTATATGTGGTATACACTGGATGCCATATTTGAGGTGACTGCTCGTAATGCATGCACGGCAGGGGAGGGAGAAATTATCTTCTCAGCAGGGCTCTCCTTTGTGTGTTCCAGACTCGCCCAGACGGTCCTATTCTCTTTTTGAAGACTAACCTGTCACTCAAAATTCGTACAAGAGCAGCTTTCTGCTCTCAGTCTTCCGTGGTGGTGCGAAATGGATGATGCGACGTCAGTGCAAGGCCTGTAGGCATGTTGGAAGCTTGCCAATAGTGCATGCTCAGCATTAGCGAGCTCAGCTATGACCGCTAGTGAATGATGATGCGACGTCAGTGCAAGGCCTGTAGGCATGTTGGAAGCTTGCCAATAGTGCATGCTCAGCATTAGCGAGCTCAGCTATGACCGCTAGTGAATAACACTTATTGCATATTTTCAGCATCCCTTCTGTCATTCTTATTAGCCTCCTGCCGTCCGTGAACATGCCGAAGTTCCTATGCACATTGATTTATGCATTGTGAGTTTTCTGGCTTCCAGTAATTGTGTAATATAATAATTAGCTAAATATTGAATTTCAAAATAAAGTGCATATTTTCATCCACCTTAGACTTCTTCTTTTTTTACTAACTCAATTTTGTATATAGGCGCTGATTTAGGATTTTTGATTAAGCTTATTTCTCATTTATATTTACATATATATTTTCCGGCCCTCCAGACAGCAACAGATTCCCAATCCTTAGCCAAAACGTTTGGTTGTAGGCCGATGAAAATATCGATGGGTCGTAGCTTGGGTGGGTGACCTTGTTCTGCTCCTCCTTCCTGGTGAAGTGTTTGCTGCATATTTTGGTTTGCTGTAGGTGTCCTTGTTCCATTGTCGCTAGAAAAATTTTATTGTATTATTCGTCAGCAGCTTATAGCAAGACGTGAACTGCAAGGTGAGAAACGCTTCTTAGAATAGAATAGAATAGTTTATTATAGGTTTCTTTCAAAATACATTTTCGAGAATCGTTGCATTTATGCTCAAGTCGCACCCAGCTCCAGGTCGCGCGGCGCTTTGCCGCGTACAGATTCGAAGAGAAGCTGGGAAAGCCATAAAACTTTGGGCCGTGCTAATTTTTGTATCTAGTGTTTCATCTAACCACGCAGCAACTGTTCTGGCTTTTTTAGTGCGGAATAGCCATCTCAGAAACTACACCGCTAATCCACTACTACAGCTGCCGCTGCAATGTACAACCAACACAGCGACTGCAGAAGCTTCCCGATTGAACCGACCTGTTTGCCGCTAGGGGTTCCCTCCGTGGTGGGGGCTTGTACATATTATGTCTGCTCGGTTCCTTATGTATCCTCCATCCCTAATGTGACAATATTCAAAAATATTTTTAAACCTAAAAGTACAGGGAGATTCGCCGGTAAAAGTGATTTAAGCGGCGACATTGCTGCAATTTCTCTCATTCGTAACTGACTGCTTTTGTCAAAAACGCTCTGCTGGTTCCCCAGTCTAAACCTTGCCCACGACATGGCATATTGGTGTGATATTGATGTTTTAGATGAATGAAAAACGTGCCCCCAGTAAACTACCAAGATGCTGCTACTGTAGCCAATGTACTATATGGGTCTTATGGTTCTCTATGGTTTTAATATGTAGAGTCCTATGGGTAGATAGAGTTCATACCGGTTATAATGCCACGAGTGTCACCGACCAAACGCGCTCATGGCCGAATGGTTATCGTCTTTGGCTCCTATGCAAAGGGCTCAAGGTTCAATGCCTGGGAGTGGACGCGCCTTTTCGTTATATCTGTAAATGTTGAGTTCTAGTAAATTCGAGAACCCTGTTGCTTATTCGAGGTTAGAATGCTCTACGCACCGAACCTTCTATGCCGATTTTCCCAGACCGCAAGACATTCTTCTTCAATTGAGTAATTTCTCTCCGCCTTGGACAGTGTCCGACTTGCATAGGCGATGACTCGCTCAGTGCCTCCTTGCACTTAACCCAGTACCGCCCCGAGTCCTGCACTACTAGCTTCTGTGTGAATCTTGGTTTCTGCGTCCTATTCAAAGGATCTAAGAACAGGAGAAGTCTAGAGTATTTGCTTCAGCCTGCAAATGCCTGCTGTTGCTCCTCGGCCCATTCAAACATCTCGGCATCTTTCGTAAGGTTTGTGAGCGGTGCAGAAATCCTTGCGAAATCCCAAACAAACGTCGAAAGTAGGCACAAAGTCCAAAGAATCTTTGCATGGCCTTTCTGTCTGTCTGCGCTGGAAATCCCGCGGCTGCACGAGTTTTCTTGGGGCCTGGGCAGACGCCAATGTTACTAACCATGTGGCCTAGGAACATCAACTCGTCAGAGGCGAAAGAACAGTCTGACGGCTTGAGTGCGAGTCCGGCGGACTGCATGACTTGGAGAACAGCTCGGAGTCGTCGCAAGTGCACGTCGAAGTAACTTGAAAATGCTATGACGTCGTCGAGGTCGACAAGACAGGTCTGCCACTTCAGTCTCGCCAGTACGGTGTCCATGACACGCTGGAAAGTTGCTGGCGCCGTGCATAGTCCGAAGGGCATCACCTTGAACTCCTACAGTTCATCCGGCGTGACGAAGGCTATCTTCTCTCGGTCCTGTTTGTCAACTTCGATCTGCTAGTAGCTGCTCTTCAAGTCCATCGATGAAAAATACCGAGAGTGACACAGCCGGTCTAGCATTTGGTCGATGCAAGGAAGTAGATAGATATCTCTTCGTCACTGTGTTCAGCTGCCGATAGTCCCCGCAAAACCAAAGCGTTCCGTCTTAACCACTACTACTGATGAGGCCCACGGATTGCTTGAAGGCTGGATTATATCGTTGTTCTGCATTTTCATGTACTTTCTCCTGAATGACCCCCTTTTCTTTTATGGAGACTTGGTATTGTGACCGATGCACAGGGAGCACGTCATCCTCGGTAATGATGCAGTGCTTCTCAACGGTGGTGGCTTTGCTCACCTTCGATGACGTCGCAAAGCAATCCCGGTATTCGGCGAGGAGGTTAATCAAGCGCCGTCGTTTCGGGTCTGGAAGCTCGGGTCAATGTCGACCTGTGCGGGAGACATACTGTCTTGCTGAGGTGACGAGGACTCTTCAGTTCTTGCGGTGATTTCGGCTTAGTTCCGGAGTTCCTCGACATGGCCCACAGTGATATCTTTCAAGGGGTGTTGCTTTTCTTGTCGGAAGTTCGTCATGAGGACCGCAGTGCGCCCATCCTGAAGTTCAGTTATTTCTCCTGTGATGCCTATTCGTTTTCCCAGGAGCAATTGAATGTTGCCTTCCAGAACAACTTCTCCGCAGGTAGCTGAATCTGCTACGACGGGTACAACAACATGATTGTGGCGGCAGGTTCACGTGGTCGGCAGATACTCGGACGGTGGCTGACGCTGTTTGGGGTTTTTCTGAAGGCGGAACAGGTGTCCGCAACGTCAATCTGTTCTCTCCAAGGTCGATGACGGCGCCGTATTCACACGAAGTCCATGCCGAGAATGACGTCTCTGGCACAGTCTTGTAGAACGACGAATTTTACAAGACACGTCTCGCCGTGAATTTTGACGCAAGCAGTGCATCTTTTGACAGGCGTGATGTGTCCTCGAGCGGTTCGTATCTGTAACCCATCCCACAGCATGAAGGCGGTGAGAGAGTCTCCCACTCAAAACTGTGTAGTCTGCTCCAGTGTCCACAAGTGCTGATGCGTCGTGGCCCTCAGTAACGTTTAAGTTGTTGCGCACTGTTGCAGGAGCGTCATTGCGATACGTGGCTTCGGAAGAGTGGATGTGCTCCTGCGTTCTTGGAGGCTCTTGACTTCAATCGTCTTCGGCAACACCACCTCCAGGCGTTGCCGCAGCTAGTTTTCCTGGCTCCGGAAGTAGATTTTGAGTGGGGGGGCTGAAGTCAAGCATTTTGTTTTTGCATATTTTATTATAGGAGACAAGGGCTGCAGCCAAATTTCTGTAATTTTATTTTTACTTACTGTTTAATAAAATATGAAATATTATTTGCATGAAGTTCCTTACTTAGCATGTGCAATCACTTTTCCTTCCTGCTCTATAAGAACAGTAGGGAGTTTTAATGGCTCGTACGCAACACAGTTGTGGGTCAGAAATGCACACGCGTAGAATGCAATACAGTTGAACCTCGATTTAGCGAAGTCGCCGGGACCCCCTAATTATTTCGTTAAATCGGGAACTTCGTAAAGTCGAGAAAGACATTCTTCGGGATAGGCTGCGCGGGGAATCCGAATTTGCTCGTTAAATCGGGTTTCGTTAAATTGAGGTTCAACTGTACTGCTTTTTTGCGCATGCACATTCTGACCCTCAAAGCTTTTACGTACGATCCACCAAAATTCACTAATATGGCAAAAACACTTACGCACAGTGCTTCAGACAATTTTAAAATTCCTGCGGGGATACACAGCATTGCAAAACTGAGTTTGCAGAGAATCACGTTTATTATTCTTGAAATGCTCATTCAAAAAGACATCCACACTATGAAATGAACAAGTAAACCAAGATAATTACATATATACAATGACATCTTAATGCATATTTTGAAAATGTGCACAAAAGCGTGCTGAAGGAAACAGATCCACATGTAGGCCCCAAAGCCACGTGCGTTGATCGTCTCGAAGAAGACTAAAGGTCGCCAATCGCTCGGCGGTCCTGGAGACAAATTTTTTGATGATGTCGTCCAGGTTGAGCTCGACACTCTTCCTTTTTGAATGCGCAAAATGAGGAGGCATGTTAGCCTCCCCTGAATCATGCGGCTGCATAGATGCATTTTAATGCGGCATAAGGCACTAAACGAGCGCTCCCCCGAAGCGACAGATGCAGGCTCAGAATGAAGAAGTTTCATATATTTTACGACTTGGTCCAGGAGGTCACGAATTTCGTCGGATTTTGCCTGTAGTGTCCTCAATATGAAGTCAATTGTGAGGGAATCAAGGTTGCTTAAAAGAGTCGGCAAAAGTAAAAACTGCGCAGAGTCGGGCCAGGTCAAAATCACATGCATGCAGCTCCTAGGGCCTTTTTCAGGTCATCTGTAGTGAACTGTCTTCCCCCATCAGCGTTAAAATGCTCTCTAGTTTTACTAGCCTGCTTCATACCAGGCTATATTCAAACCCCCGTTGAGTTTCACTCGGAATGCAGTCCATATATCCTCCAAGTACTCCTTCCGTAACGCTGCCTTGCAATCGAGTACAACTGGTAAAGAAGGTTTGTTGCTCATTTTGAGCCTTTTTGGCGGTTTTGTTGGCTTTGCGCTGCGCAGGTCCTTCAAACTAGCCGCATTGCAGTTGAGCTTGCGCAGTCCCACAACTCTTCAAACGCGACATCAGACCGCAGATGGGACATTGCCTCTGATACCTGCGGCGCAAAACGTTGAACGTTGCAGTACCCTCGCAGGCTCTTCGCATGGACCGAACATAGCTATGGAAATGTTTATTCCTAGCAGTGTTTCAAACATTTTCAGAAGCCTCCCATAACCATTCAAAATGGCCCTGCTGTTGTCTGCAATCGAATATTCTGTTTGTAGCAGCTCGTTCAGTGTCTCCTGAACTAGGTTTTCAGCGAACCTTTTCATTGACTTCATTCTGACAGTCCACCTTGTTGGGCAAAGCGGAAGAAGGTTATTTGGCGTTGATCCGGCCTCTTCTGCCGCCTCGCTGACTGGAGTAATTACAATAGATGAATAAACAGCTTTGCGTTTCTTTGAAGTCGGAGGGGGGGCCTCAGCCCCATCCTGAGAAATCTTGGGGGGAATCTGGACCCCCCCTGCCCCCCCCCCCCCGGTTCTGGAGTCCCTGGGATACAGGCTCTGTCGTCGGGGTCGTGGCACTGGACACGCTGAACGTCTTGGTGATGGTGAGCGGGATTCACAACAGAGAGGCGGTGGATTCACAACAGAGAGAGGTGAGAATGGCTAACATCGGAGGTACTCTTCGATGTTGTGAGGGTGTTCGCCGTACCTCGGGCGTGGTCGTCCAGGTCGAACCCACGCAGCCCAAGTCGGCAGTAGGAGCATCCACGGTAGATGTGGTTGGCTTCCTTGCAGATGTAGCAGAGCGGGCGTCGGTCGGCTGTTCGCCACAGGTCAGTCTTTCTTGACAAAGCTTGTTCTCGGCGGACGTGCGCCCAATCTTCCTGGTGTCGGATATACTGCGTGGTGAGGGAGCTTGTCGGGGGGCTGCCTCGTACGGACGCGGAGGTGGTGGTGTTCGGCGGACCACTGCGGCGTAACTAATTGATCAGTGATCTCCTCCGGTGCTGATACGGTGACAGGAGCCTAAGGCTGGAAGGCTTGGTGAACCTCCTTTCGCACGACTTCGGTGAGTGAGAGAGAGGACGGGCGATCAGCAGCGGTCTTCCCGGACGATGTCGCAGACAATTTCCCGAAGTCTGTCGGCACCGGCACAGGTTAGGTCCAGTCGGAAAGATGTTACGATTGGAGAAGCAGTCACGCCAGCAAGTCGATGGTAATGGCTTGCACAAGACGACAGCGCGCGCTCGATGTTGCTGGCTGCAGTCACAAGACCGTCGACGGCTGTCGGGATTGCGAACGAGGACTTTGAAAATTTCACCCTTCACGCCATCCTTAAGGACGCAAAGTTTCTTTCCCTCAGCTGCCTCTGGATCGGCTCGGGTACTGAGGCCCATGACATCTTCAAGAAAGCTGGTCATGGTATCGTTGAGGCCCTGCACCCTTCTATTTGGAGAAAGTCCTCCGTTCACTGTCGATGGTGGTGGTTGATGAACGTTTGCTTCAATTCGGTGGGCAGGACTTCCATGTAGTGCAAGAGGCTTCGTGGTTATCAAACCAGTGCCTCGCAGTGCCTTCAAGCGAGAGGTAGAGGTTGTGGAGGCACTGCTCAGTCGTCCATTCGTTGTGGCGGGCTACGCTTTCATAGTGTTGCAGCCAATCCTTGATGTCCTCTTGGACCTCACCGAAGAAAGGCGTTGGAGTCCGGGGTGCGATAGGCACGTATACGACGGCGGGGCAACCGGGGTCTGCAACAACTGGTTGTCCATCGTCGGCCTCGTTGGTTGCGTGTTCTTGAGTGGCAAAAGTCAGAATTCCGGGGTTAGGCCTTGGGTGCAGCGGCTTCCTTGGGTCTTGGTAGTTTGTGCGGATGGTACTCTTGAGTGGGCTTTGGCTGTGAAGCCTCGGAGGGGTACGCTTCATGGGCTGCGTTAGCCCGCACCTCCACCAGAATTTCACGAATGACGATTGATGAGGCGATGAAAATTGAAGCAAACTAAACGATTAATGGGGCAAACTTGTGCCCAAAACAAAATAGAAAAAGACTAGCGTCGCAGGCGGCGATGACGGAAGAACCGCAGGATCAAACGCGGGTGGGGCTATTTTGCGGCAGCTGGCACAACAGCCCGGGGAAAAAATGCCAGCAATTTCGGACGGCGCGTGTATCACTGGAGATCGTGTTAACCCCCCGCCTGCGTTCGCGCCGCTTCGCAGCGACAGTCTGCGGCTGCTCATTAGTGGGCGTTCGCTAAAACGTCATTCGATCAAGTGAGTGCCTCCCGTCCTCCACTTACCCCACTGTCCTCCACTTACCGTTTAGGTCAGCAAAGTTTCGTAGACAATATTCGTTTTTTTTTTTTTTTGTTTTGTTTTTTTTCATTGTTAATTGTAGAAAACAAATGCTGTAAATATCGCCAAATGTCTCAGCAAAAAAAAAAAGAAAGAAAATTAAGCGTTGCAGGGGACTCCAAACCCTGGCCCGCTGGCCAAATCCGGCCCGCGGAGGCTTTCTGACCGGCCCGCGGCTGGCCATGGTGCTTATATATTGAGCTCCGGCCCACGGCCCGCTACCAGTATAGGCCCGCTGCTACCAGTGCGGGCAGAAGTGCGCGTAAAGACGCTACGGCGCGACGAGCACCGAACATACCGGAAAGAGAGAACACCTCATCGTATTTCTCGCTCGACGCCGAAGCGAAAAAGGCATTTTGAATGCTCGGTTCACACGAAAACTGACAGTGCGGTGGAACCTGCGTGTTCGCCGGACCAATCAACTGCATGTCTCTTTTCGCCAGATCTCGCTCTCCACTCGTGAATAATATGCAGAAAGGGTGTGATATCACGTGGCAAAAGACCGGGAGTTGACTGGTTTAGCGGGTATGCAGCTTTCAGTGCACTGTCAGCTTAGGGGAGGACGGAGGATAGAAGAATCTCGAACGCGGCTCCAGCCGCGCAAGCGGTGCGTTGGGGGGGGGTAAGGGGGGCTGTACGATTCTTCAGCAGGCACTCTGTGGGAGATATGTGGACATGTCGTGTGTTTTAAAAGCTGTGGTTTCAGCCGTGAATTACATAAGGTCGCATGGGCTTAATCATAGCCAGTTTCGTGAATTCCTAAAAGATGGTGAATCGGAGTTTGTAGACGTTTGGCGTGCGATGGCTGAGTTGCGGTAAACTGCTTTCGCGTTTTTTCAACCTTAGAGAAGAAATAAGGAAATTTCTCGCAGACAAGAATTAAGCGGCCCGAACCGCTGCTTTCGAACAGTAAGTGGCTTTGGGAATTGTCGTTCTGTGTAGACCTGACGGAGCACGTGAATAAGCTGAATGTGAAATTGCAATGCGAGACACGTCTTATTCATGACGTATCCATGGATATTAAAGGATTCAGGGTGAAATTACAGCTCTTCGAAAGACAAGTGTGAAACCAGACCTGGGATCACTTCCCTGTGCAAAGCTCCGTACAGAGACTGATGTGGAATTCCCCTCATTCTTCGCAATGGAAATCCTCAGATGCCTTCAGAGGCAATTTTTCGAACGGTTTTCTGACTTCGATAGGAGAGTTAGTTTGTAGTTTGACTTACAGTTTGTAGTTTATTCAGAATGGTAGTTTGACTTACAGTCAAACTACATTCTGAAGGAAAACTACAAGGTAGGAAATTTTATACAGTTTTACAAATCCTTGGGCTCTGAGCAATTTCCAAACCTGAAATAAACTGCTTTTTTGCACTACATACCTTTGTGAGCAGACATTTTCAAGGATGAAGTACGTAAAATCTAAATACAGAGCTAACTTGTCTGTTAAACACTTGAAGTCCCTCCTAATTATTGGCTCATCAAGCTTGAAGCCGCAGTTCAGTGAAATAATAAAGCCGAAGGATCAGCTACACCGCTCACATTAGTCCTGCACCTCATGTCCGAGTAAATGTGTCGAAATTCTGATGCATTCCGGCTCAAATACTGCTTAGTATTTTGTGGCATATAGTCGTATGTTGTCATCATCAGGGTCACCGTGCTTAGTCTCCTGCTTCATATCTGTAACTACGTTAAAATTCCTTTGCGTTCTCGTGTATATTGTGATATGAGTCATGTGTGATAACTATTGCATATTGTCATCACAGTTTTACCGTTCTCGTTAGTTTTTTTATCTGTGCGAATATTCCAGAGTTCATATGCGCTTTGATTTGTGCCTGGTGGGTTATCTGGGTCACACTTATCGTATGTCACAATTACCTATATGCTGAATTTCGAAATAAAGTATATGTATTAATCCACCCTTGATTGCTTCTCGTTTTTACTCTAACTTGAGTTCCTCTATTTAAGTGCTCATCAGGGCTTATTAATATTGTTTTAATGATTTATCCCTCGAGACTGCGAGAGGTTCCCAATCCGGCCCCTTGGCCAAAAAGTTTGGAGACCCCTGCGTTATAGGGATTTGTCACAGAATTCGACTATTATTATTATTATTATTATTATTATTATTATTATTATTTATTTATTTTTTGGAGTTCTCGCGAGGAAGCGCATCCGATCGCCGGACGCTCCTTTGCCCCGCGCGTTGAGCGGCAGGGTGGTTCGGGCCTCGTTCGCCTCGCCCGCTTTCTGTTTTATGGCCCCCGGGCCCCTCCCTCGTCCCGAAGACATTTCTCGCGAGGTTGCTCCGTTTCACCTTCCGCCCGAGCACAGGGAACGCTAGGAGCCATCCCAGCCAATGTGGCGTTGAGGGAGTGTCATGCGACCTTGAGCTCCCTGTGTCGCCCCGCCCCACCGGCAGGTCACGCGACTTTCTCCCGGCGCTGGATCGGCTGGGATGGCTCGTGGCGTCCACTGCGCTCGGTCTGAAGGTGAAACGGAGAGTTGGTAGCGATGGGCGACTCGCTTCCCGGAATGTTGGGAATAGCTTCCAGATGTCGGAGTGGGGGTGCTCTTTATGGTTAGCTGGGGTAGGCTCACTGCGGGGCTTGCCAGTGTGACGTGTTTTTTTTTTTTTTTTTTTTTTATGTATTTTGTTGTTACAACTGCAGAAAAACATTTTTTTTTTTGGGGGGGGGGGGGGGGCGAGGGAAAGTGGGGTCTGTAGCTAGAATTTGGGAAAGTGAGGACCTCGGCTTGATTCCGAGCCGAGTCAAGGGAGTGTGCGCGAAGACTTGGCCGGGGGGTGAACGCAACGCGAAGTTTGGGCGGGACTGCGGTAGCGACGGAAGGCTGAGCGCGGGAGGTGTTTGGGCTCCCTGGTCCAAGCGCTGCTTTGGGCGCCCAAGTGTGTGTGCGTTCGTGGGTGAGTGCCTGCGCCGAGGAGCCACGCCGACAGCACCCAAGCGCACATCGACCTCCCGAGTTCGGTCGACATCGCAAGAGGCCGCGTCACCCCCATATCACTCACTCACCGGACTCAGGTTCGCGCCACTCACCCCCATATTACTTTGTATAGTTTATCCCCCTTTTAATTGTTTTTTTTTTCTTCCTTTGAGTTTGCAGAAAATGTTCTTTGAACGAGCGCCGTGTTTCCATGATAAGTCGCGCCTGAGCGCTTTCTCTGTGGGGCGGTCCGTTGTGCCTCGCTGTCGGGAGTTTTGTTTGTTTTGTTTTATGTCTATCGGATTTTCAGTAAACCATCCTGTGGTTGGAAAGAAAGGAGTCTGTGTTCCTTCTTCCCTCACTGTGAGTCCGTCACCAGGGCGTAGACCTATCGTCCGGTTAGCGGTCCTATCAAAATTAAAAATTTGTTTGCATAGGATATCTTTTTTTTTTTTTTTTTCACCGAACCTGTAACAGGATTGAACCAGTGTCGCCAGTGTTCTACTGATTATGAAACAGACACCTTACCACTGCGCCACTTTACAACTTCGAATTGCTGTTTTCACAATTTGTTTTATACGAGACCGATATAGGACAACGGCCGGCATTTCTTTTCCCTGGTGTGCCAGCTACCAGCAGAATATCCACTTCCAATCAAATGCTGGGGCGAGACTGACCCCGGCTCGCAACACGGAGCTCCTTATGTACACAAGTGGGCTCCTGAAAAAATCAGCGTAGGAGGTTCGGCCCATAGAACATTCAAACAACAAATAAGCAACAGGGTTCTCGAATTTACCAGAACTCAAAATTTACAGAAACAACAAGAAGGCGCGCCCGCTCCCGGGCATCAAACCTCGAGCCCCTTGCGTAGGATTTAAAGGGGTCATGAAACGATTTTCCTACTTCTTCCTCCTTAGCTTTAATCCTCAACTCAAATGCAAATTGTGAAATCACGTGGTCGTGACATTCCTTCGGCACCGGTGCGATGACTCCTAGCTTCCACCGTGCTTTTTGTGCACACCATAGAACTTGTCATTCCCCAGTGACGATAAGTTCCGTCAGGGCACTCATTGGCCACGAACGCGAATCCAAATATTCGTCAACGAATTGATTGTTGACGAGCGCATACGTCCGAGTGACGCAGTTCTCGTGTCCAATGCGTGAGCTGGGCTCTGCTGACATCAGTTTGGCGCCGGTGACGCGCTTTTGGAACCGCGGATGTATCATAGTGAAAAGGCGGAGAGCTTTCGAAGGCAAGAAGGTACAAAATAGTCCGCTATATTTTCAAATGTTCGTACCGAAAAGCTGGCTTTTGACTTTCTAGCCTCTTTCTTTTGGCCAACAAAACGATATGCGATTAGTAAAGTCTCAATTTAAACTCATTCATTCCAACCCAAAATTCGTTTCATGGGCCCTTTAAAGATGATAAACAATCGGCCACGAGCGCTTGGTCGGCGACGCGCGTGACAATAAGGTGGAATTGTTTGCAGTCATATGAACGTAAACGGTTGAGTATATGGTACTGGTGCGACCATATGAATGAATATAGTTGTTATGGGCTAGACTATACAACCATACGGAACCACATGTGTATGGTATGGCTCGGTATGGTTCAGTCATATCCAACTATACGGAACCATATGTGTATGGTATGGCTCCGTATGGTTCAGCCATATCCAACTATAAGGAACCATATGTGTATGGTATGGCTTCGTATGGTTCAGCCATATCCAACTATACGGAACCATATGTGTATGGTATGGCTCGGTATGGTTCAGCCATATGGAACCGTATGAATCCATACCATGCCATACGGTTGGCCATATGGAACCATATAGATCCATACTATTCCATATGGTTTGCCGTATGGGTTCATATAGTTTTTTTCAGTAGGGGCGGCATCCCTAATCACGTGCAAAAATAAATATGTTCAAAAATTCATTTGCAAAAAAAAAAAAAAAGATTTTGTATCAAAGCGATAGGCAGCATTATATTCAATCTACCTTTCAAATTCAGGTTCCGATAATTTTAGTGGTTTTAAGTACTATTTGTATCCGATAAAACGATTTTATCTTTTTCGGTTTTGAAACCGAAACCGAAACAGGGTGCCTATGGCAGGTGGCGCTAGCTATCGCCCAAAATCTCCCCGCTCATATCTTGTTTTGAATGGGCGTCCATAACTTTGCTCTCAGAGGCGAGTCGTCGGGTGTCGTCGTCTTGTGCCGGCGTTCGTCGCTTATTTTTTACTTTTAAGAACCTTAATAATGGGCGTTTCTTACTAGTACCTTGTTCAAGAGTGTCAAACGGTATCTCGGAGACGCCGCGTCTAGTCATAGACCGTTGGCTGGCAGCGAGAGGCTACGAAAACTTCAAACGGCCGGTGAGCACAACTCTTTTCTTTGTTCAGAACGAAGTGTTACTTTTGCCGTAAGCTTGCTAAGCTATGCTCTAACCTTTAGCCCCTTTCCCTGGCAAATCGCGAGCGCTTGTTTCGCACTTGGACTCGTCTTCGTGGTTGTGCGACGGCACCGCGTTGTATCGGATCGCCTACTTCTGATGCTCGTGACTGGGCTTGTAACAGTACCGCATCCCTCAGATGTCCACGCAACTTTCTATTGCGAAGTGGCACTGGCACAATCAGTTTCGTGAGTGCCACAACATCGCCAACAGAAATATTGAAGCTGAAATGTTACGAGTGATTTCCGAATAAACTGCTCCGAAAAAGGCAGAGAACTTCTGTGGCTCGCTCGACGCGCTCCGCCCCTTTCCCACGGATCGGTTGGAGCTAGACTTTTAGTAGATCGTTTTCAGAGGCTCTGTACTGCTACGGGCGCGCGCTTCAGAGCATGCACCGCGAAGTGGCAGCGCGAGCTCCCGCTACGAATAGCGTGGTCTGAAAACACGGCCGCTCGCCGAGCGCTCTACCGGCTCCAGATTTACCAGCGGCACAAGAATCCGCCCGGCGAGCGCGTGCTATTTGCCAAGGGAAGGGCTACTAGTATGCTTGTGACCTGGGCCGGTTTGCTGGATAGCGACGTTGTGTTTGTCCTTTACCTGTCTCGGCTTTCAGTATGTCGAATGCGCCAAGCGACTGAGAGAGAGGAAGAGACGAGTGCGCGAGGACGTCAGAACGCTGAGCTCTGGTCGGATTGATTAGTGGGTAGACCTAAAGCCCTTGGTCTGCACTGCATGTGTCGAACTCATTCTGATGCAAGAGCATAACGCCAGACGCATTCTAGCTCGTTCGACAAGTGCAATGAAGACAAAGGCAGCTAAATTTAGATCTACCCACTAATCATTCAAACGAAAGCTCGGCATTCTGATGTCCCCACGCTCTCTCATTTCCCCTTCTTTCTTAGTCTCCTGCCCAGTATTGTTACCTTCAATAACCGTTTATGTCGTCCAAGTTTGCCACGTTTACATAAATCCGACTTGAGTGCGTAGACTTTAATTATTCTCAGGATTAAGCCGATACGCCAGCATTCACCTTAAAGGGGCCCTGCAATCATATTTAAGCATCAACCTTTTTTGCGGTTTCCACTTCTCTTCTGGTTCGGGCAAGCCAGCGGGTACGGAGAGAGTAACTAAATATCAGTGCGTCATATTTTAACAGGACGACGCGGAAACCTCCTCCACCTACGGGGGCGCCCCGCGGTACCGAAAGTCCACGAAATGTGACGTCTTTGGTCCTGGCCTTACTACTGGTGAGAGCCGCTAAAAGCTTCTTTTAGTCGAAATACAAAATATAAGTGGCAATAACTGTCTCAATTATTTATGCAAGTAGTTTTTGTTCAGTATTTTAGATCAGAAAAGAAACAAATGCAGTTTATAAAGTCCGGAAACCAGAAATGACCCGTCGACATACCCGCCACCAAGCGGTAAAAAAGGCGGCGCATACTAGAAACGAATAGTAGGATCAGGCTCCAACGAGTGGCGAGCGTAGAAAGGTCCCGGATGTATGCGGTGGCACTGCGGTCATTTACGGACTCGGGGATTTGACCGGTTCCGAGCGTTCGGCACAGGTTTGGCCTGCAGTTTGGCCGTTTCGCGGTATGGCAGCGCGAAGTGGCTCCTGTTCTGAACTGATCTTTACCCCATGTTTGCTGTCGTTTGTGGCCAATGAAGTGTCATGCCGAATTAGTGTTTAATCGTGCAGCAAATGCAATCCGAGCCGCGCTGGCTGCCTGCTCCTACAGCCTATCCAGAACATGCTTTTCTGGCACCCTCTCGAGCTGTCGACGCAGAGTGCGGCAGCCATGAGCGCTCGCTGCACTCACTACCCCTCCTCTAGTTCACGGCCACTGAAGTGGCCAAAGACGTCACGAAGGAAGTTATTTTTTGCTTGTTTTTGTAATATTAATTTGCCTGTAACTTTTAAGATAAAGCGAAATTCGAGGGGGAAAAAAAGTTTCATTAAGTTACTATGTTTAGTGCGCTTAAGTTCGGTGCAAATTAAAAACCAGTAAAAAAGTCATTGCAAGGCCCCTTTAATGCTCAAGTCCTATGCTAAGATGGCACCATGTTGTGTCACATCTCAAAGTTAAACCAGCATTTCCAACTCAAGCCGAACATTGTAATCACATTTTCTGTCTGGTGTTCCGCATGCGGTGGCCTTTCTGATAGCATAAAGATCTTAACCACTGTTTTTGATGCTCTGCAAGAAGTTACAGGATGCAAGAAAGCGCTGATAGTTCTGGGCCTTGCCACTCTAGAACCGAGGGAACAATACTGCACACGACATGGCGAGCAAGATCGTTTCCAACAGCTTTCAAGACACTACAGCTACTTCGATCATGGTTGGACCACAAGGACGAGAGGTTCCAGTGCACGCAGGAGCAGCACTGAGGTAGGAACTACTTTTTCTGCAGTACCAGCACTTTGAGCTCGCGACGCCATTCCTGCTTACAACTAACTCTAGGGGCTCCCTCCGATGCGCAAGGCCAGAGTGGGTGCCGCCCTCGCCGAGCGGCTCAGCTATTTGCGACTCCAGCGAACTATAGGGGCACGCCGGTCAGGCAGTATGGTGGGCGAAAGGAGGTTGCTTTCGTCGTTCAGCACGCTGACCAACATAAATTCTTTCACTGCAGCGTAAGATCGGTGTTACATGTGAAAGCAAAGCGATTTTTCGACGGTAGAAACCTTCTGGTGAGTGCGTAGGAATGACACGGTGGAAGCATAACAATAATTACTGGAAGCAATGTTTGTTTCTATGCTGCCTACGTGAACCAAGCAGCGATAACAGACGACAGAGTGGAAACGACCTCCTCTCCTGAGCTTCTCGGTGTTGCCGCTACGCAGCGTTGATTTCGCTGGAGTCTCCAATATTCAGCTCATTTACAATGGCAAGAAAGGTTTTCGTTTCTTCTCGAGAGAAACTTACGGAGGGACACCCAGGATTGTGCCCACTTTTTTCTGCTGCCAAGAAGACAAGACTCACCGCCTCCATGTTCTCAGCTAGGCACATAGCCAGGATTTTGATTCGCGGGGGGGGGGGGGGGGGGGGAGATGTGCCCGGTTTTTGCTACCAAGTCTGCCAATACCGAGTTGGCGGCAAAAGGAAAAGGAATGCTATACTCTAGCTCTGCAATGCCTATACAGTTACTCTATATCTGGACTAAGCGCAGCGCTCGCGTTAAACCACAAAACTAAAAAAAAAAAAAAGATCGCAAGAGTGCAAAGACAGGAAAGGACCTTGAGACAAGTTGAAAAATGTGTCATCTCGGGATCATCCTTATGTTAATTTTATTTCTTACGTTTTGTAACAAGTCGTCGCAGATTGTCACCGCGAAGCGGCTTGAATGGATGGACCAGGTAGGTTAAAGGGATACTGAACCGAAATTTGGATTTCCCAAAGTAAGGCTGCAGAAGTGTTGAACCAGATGCTAAGAACTCCAAAACATCCCTCGAACATCGATGTCTCCAACGGATGGCCATACTTTTGCAAAAAGAAGGGCGCGATCAAGCGAGTTCTTTGACGTAACTGTCCTCCGGGAGAATTTGAGAATGAGGAGAAGCGGCCTCGCTTCTTTCCTCCTCGCTTCGGTTCACCAGCTTGGCGGGACGTAGCGAGGAGAGAGAATGGGAATCGTGACGTGCCTTGTCTCGTCGGCCGGGTTCAATCACGCACTTCTTTCCCAAAAAAATACGGCGATCCGTTAGATATATCGCCGTATGTGTGGTATTTTTTGGTTTTGCAACTTCCCACCTATCCGCCTGGCCTTGTTTAGTTAGCTCGAAATCTCTGTTCAGTATCCCTTTAACACGCGCCTTAGTGTTACGTGTGCGACATAGTGGTCGTCCCCCACTGCAGTGGTGTGGACAGGAGGAGGCTTATGGGGCTTCAGCCCTCCCTCCCCTGGTGATAAAGATCCCAGCCTCCTCAGCCAGCCCCCCCCCTCCCTCCCTCCTAAAAAAATCTACGCATGGCACCGTGAAAGTGGCAAGTTATTTTCTTCGACAAGGAAGGGCACATGGGGGCAAATTACCTTGCTGCAATTTTAGGGATTTCTATGGTGCAGTATTTGCTTTAAAATGTCAGGGAAAAAAGTATATTTTGGCTTTTAAAAAGATGCATCCAGTTAACATCTGCAACGATTTTTCGTGCAGCGAATTGCCCTATGACGAATCGGCCTATTTGACGAATGAATTGCCGACGAGTTGACCGTCGACAATTTGTCCTAGACCCTCACCACATCATCTCAGCTGCGATCTACAACGCAGGACGACATTGCATTCCTATAGGACAGGGGTCTCAAGCACGCAGCCCGCGACTCGCTGGGACGCGGCCCGTAGGCAACCGGCTACGCGTTCCGGTTCCTGTGCGCTGGAAATGGCA